>NW_005187941.1:4274-5413 GCF_000239375.1 Pundamilia nyererei
CATTCCAGGTGATTTTAAGAATCCTCACAGATGTTGACCTCAGTCTGAAAGATAAGAGCAGCTCCACCTGTGTTTGGGAAAGAGATGTCTTTTCTCCCCTACAGTGGGAACTTTGAGTCGTCCTCCTTCTGAGAGGCTGTTAAACACACGAAGCTGCTTCATTGAAGGGATATCAGGACCTGTTCTCAGCAGCCTGATCGACAAACTGCTGGAGAAAAAGGTGATAAGTGATGCAGAGAGGGAGGCAGCGGATGCGAAGCAAGACAAAAGGGAAAAGGCTCGTTTTGTTATTGACACTGTGAGGAGTGAGTTCACTTTCTCCATGAGAATGATCACATCCTCTGTCAGCACCTCAGGTTAAACTGAATGGATATTTTATGGATCATAATGTGTTTCTTTAATGACGCCAAAGTCATTTTTATCTTTCTTTGACAACTGAAGTGAGTGAAGAAAGACATTTTTTTTAAAATTTTATTCTGAAACCATATAATTTAAACTTTTCATCAAATATTGCAGCTGCATTTATTTTTATTCTGCACTTTTGCACTTTGTCACAGACGTTAGAGTTCTTCTGTTCAGTTGTTGTGACTGTGTGAACCAAATCTGACAGGTGAAGATAATTCTTTAAAAAAAAAAGTTGCATTAAAATCAATTTTGATTTGTTTCAAAGAAGTTCTATAAAATTAAAAATGTTTATAAATTGTTTTTACTGCAGATCTCACATGTTATTTATGGCAGGAAGCACAAATTTCTCTGTATGTTTCTGATTTAAAAATCCACAAACGCACTTTTTGTAAAGACAGCTGAATGATGACAGTGATTTCAACATCCTAGTCTGAGTTTAAATAAAGGGAAACAAACATTAAAGTGTCTTTAATGTGTGTTTGAATCTGTTTCAACAAATCTGACAGAAACTAAACAGCTAGACACATTTACCTGTAAATTCCTGGTTTGTTTTGAAATTCTGCAATAATGTGAGTTAGCTTTTAGTCTGCTCTTTAGGGTGTTTTTCAGCATTATTTATTCTCACTCTTATTTTTAGATTTTCAGTTTCTAGTTTGCTTTATTAACTATAATAACTTGTCCCCATGGTTATTTAACTTGTTTAAAGTAAAGTGAAACAAATTTTAGCTTCAAGA
>NW_005187941.1:7678-8667 GCF_000239375.1 Pundamilia nyererei
ATTAAACATATTTCAGTCTTACCTTACATTATACTGTGCATTGTGCTGATGTTTGTTGTGTTTAAATTAATATTCATGTGGTGGAAGAAAACAGTTTCTCAAATTCATAAAATCTACATCTTACAGTATAAAGCGCCTCGAGCCGACTGTTTTTGCAATTTAGTGCAATATATAAAAAAAACTGAATATAAATTTAGGCACTTCCGCCCTGGCTTCACTTTTATAACGGTGTCTTTGACTTTGAAAGGATCGTAAACCCGCTTCCTGTGTGCGCTCTGACTGCCGCTGGCTTGCGCTCTCAGATTGAGTGATCGGTCCCAGCTCAGCATCCAGCCTTCACACCGGACGGTGCGCCTGTGAGAGGAAGAGCAGAGCCGCTCTCTGTCGTTCAGCTTCTTCACTGAGTTTACAGCCTCGCTGACAGAACTTTGGGCTTTTTGGAGCTTCGGATCTTCGTTTTACAACATTTCATCCCGGCGTGAACAAGCGGAATTTAAGCTTTGGAGGAGAGCGCAGCGGAGGTCTGGAGATGAACCCCCCGTGTGCCCGCTGTGGCAAGATCGTGTACCCGACGGAGAAAGTCAGCTGCCTGGACAAGGTGGGAACTTTTCTTTGGGGACAAATCAGACGTTAAACAAAATGATGAAAACAGTTTAACACACAGAAATGCGTGTAAACGGTGAAGTGAGGAAAACTCACCTTTCAAACCCTTTTTAAGCTTCATGCTTGCAAAAACACTGGATCATTATATATAACTACCTTATGAGTGCAACGCTAGTGTGGGTTATTTAAGATGGTCTAGTGACAAAAGCTGTGATCCACCGTTGTAGAGACCAAATGTGTGGGTGTGCCGTTTAATTTACCAAATTTATTTCCTCTGTTATTTAAATTCATCTAAAACCAACAAACAAAATAATATATTTCTGTTCATTTAGATTAAACCCAGCTTGCTATAAACGCAGTTTACAGTTTTTTAATGTCATCGGTCA
>NW_005187941.1:10347-11754 GCF_000239375.1 Pundamilia nyererei
GATGCTAATCTGCAACATAAAGACGGAAAACCTTAAAGCCTCTTGAAAATGGCTCCAGCTGTTGTTTAGCCAATCTTCTTGAAGTACAAAAATTGTAGTAAAGATAACAGATACAATATTTGATTGCTTGACACAGAGTCAAATATCAGCCTAAGTGTGCATTAGTCCATTTCTAGTTCTTCCTTTACTGAAACTGAGTGTGTGCTCTGTGCAGTGGAAAATAAAAGTTTGACCTGTTACAGGTTCACTGAGGATTTGCATTTCAACACATCCTGCTCTTTGACTGCACTTAAGTAGAGGATTAATATGGAAGTCATATGACCATGTTGACATCTCGAACACAAAATGCAGTCGCTTTCTAACTAATTTGACTTTGACTTTGACTAATCCCAGAGCGGGACAGATGGAGGACGATCTGTGCTGGATATTAAAACGAGTAAAACAGAATCATATCTGTCACATTTTCTTCTGAACAAATATCAGTTTGCTTTCAGCTTCATACGTCATGTAGAAAAGTTTCTGATTTTTGTAGCAACATAAGGTGGAGCTGCTCTATCAGAGTGTTTGTAGACTGGTGGTTGTTATCATGTGATCAATCATTGATAGTCTTGTGATAACAGGTGGCATAAGAAGCAGGAGCTTCCCACTGGGACTCTCAGATTTTGGCACATGCAAAAGGACTCTGTGCAGACGAGGTGTGAGATCTTAGATGTGACTTGTAGTGTGAGGAGACCTTCACAGGTGAAACAAAGGCAAAATTAGCTGAATGCAAACATCAAACTAAAACCAGCGACCTTTCAGGGGTCAAGAGTCAGTGACCTGGAGTCACTCACATACCTGAGGCATCTCTCGCCTGAGTGCCTGAGAACGGGGCGGCACCGAATACCATTTGAAGGCTCCGGTTCTTCATCAGTAATTAAACAGCCAAAAGTGAGAAACCGAGCAGGTTGGAGGTGCTTGATTTTTTTTCAAAACTTGACAAAATGACCATATAGGAAATAAAAACAAATACCTGTTCTGAGCAGCATGGGGTCAGTACTGTGGCTGCAACAAGGAAGTGTGGCTATAGAAGTCTATGATAAAGACCAGCGTGACCACAGTAAACACTTCCCAGAGGACTCAGTTTTCAGTGTTATTTAATACATTATGATGCTTAGTTTGTATATTAAACTTCATCAGAATCCAAAAGCAGAAGAAAGAAGGGTGGAGAGCTTTAGGGTGGATCTGTCCTGTAACTGACTGGTTTCAAAAAGCTAAGCTGATGATGACCAAAATGCTCAACTTAAGACTTTAAAAACTGGACACTGCAAATGTTTGGGTGACATTATCATAGCTGCATCTGTCTTTTATGCATAGCTGTGGTCACTAGCTGCTCTCTCACTGTGTGATCAAACAGAGCAGTGCTAG
>NW_005187941.1:13323-14635 GCF_000239375.1 Pundamilia nyererei
TACTACTACTACTACTACTAGCATGCTTACTGGGCTTTAATGGTTCCACGAGGGTATCACTGAACTATGGAAGCATTTGAATCTATTGATTCGAGTGTGAATCTGTGTGTTTTCAGAACTGGCACAAAGGATGTTTCCACTGCGAAGTTTGCAAGATGACGCTGAACATGAAGAACTACAAAGGCTATGATAAGAAACCCTACTGCAACGCGTGAGTCCCGAGTCTCTCTCTCTCTCTCTACATTATAAATAACTTCAAATACTCTCCAACGTTTTGCATGTTGTACTGCATAATGACAGGTTTGCAGAGTGCTTATCTAACCTTGCCTTGACTCAAGTGTGACGATTATACGTCCACAAACGTTGTGCGAGTATAAACAGCATCGCCTGGCTGTAGCTGCTGTGTTATTATCTGCAGGCGGCTCATATCTGTGTGGTGATGCTTCCAGGTTTTTATAGCAGCGGTGGTTTCAGTTTTTGGTTGGTTTCAGTGGTTTTGGTTGCGAGCCCAGCCCAACTTCACTCCATCACTGTTGCTTCTCCCACAGAGCATTTCACTTTTCTGTTAGCATGTTCTGCTTGTTATGATCTGTGCAGATTGAGACACAACACTGCTGTTTGTTGCCAGTAGAGGATACTTACTGTGCGCTGCCAGACCTTCACAGACGAGATTACAAACTCTCCAAGGATTCAAGACTTGGATCTGCATTTGATGGATGATGGGAGTAAATTACAGCTTGTGCTGCAGACCTTGTTGTAGTATCTTATTGGGAGGTTGTGCCTTTGACCTTTGACCCTGTTACTGTTAGTTGTTCGATGATCTGAGTGTCTGTCCTTGTTGCAGATTGCTCTAACAAACAACATCGACCAGTAAAATAAGAATGCAACACTCCATTTATTCACTCAGCTGTTGTCTACTGCTTCCTGCTAAATGTGCAGCTGTTTGGTGTTTTTTGTTTAAACTGTTGACAGTTAAACAGATTCCAAAGTAGATTAAGGAGACGAGACTTTCCTCAATCAGGACAGACTAATGCTTGAAGCTCTGAGCTCAACTTTTCAGTGAAAATGCTGAGGATGTCACATTTCTGAATTAAAGAGTAGTAGTGGACTATTACTGGTTACATACCGAGGGTTCAGAGACATTGTGCGGCTTCTTATATGTTGCCAGCAGAAATGCTGAAGTTAGCTGCAGGTTTTTTTGAATTCGACTTCCAGGCTGTTAAACTCAACACACTCATCAGCTGTTATAAGTGTTTTATGTTTGTTGTTGCAGAGAGCATTGTTTACGGTGTAATCACGCCTGAGACTACGC
>NW_005187941.1:17218-18213 GCF_000239375.1 Pundamilia nyererei
TGATTAAAATTCGATTAATTGAGCAGCCCTACGTTAAAGCTTAGATACTCGTGACTTAAGTCGTTGTAGTGCAATCAGACAACCACATAAACAGAAATATCAGGTGGCTGATCCAATTATTGTTGTATGAGTAATGTACAATACTGAGTAACAGCATGGTTAAGGAGCTCCAGGCTCTGTCCATGCTAACGTCTCCATGTTGTAAACGAGTGTGACAGACAACATCTGGTAAAACCAGCATGGTTTGGCAGTATTTTCTTCCATGAAAAGTCATTTGTGTGCAAGCTGTGCATGCAAATATCTTCTAAACACTCCATGAGTACAGAGAAACACCCAGAGCTAAAAATTCAAGTGTCAAAAACTGCAGTTCCTGCAGGCACCACTTGAGGTGCACTCTTAAAACGAATCAGTTCCTGTAGACTCACATGTTACAATGTCAAAGAGACACTCTGGCTTTGCCCTCTGTGGGTTGTTTCCCCTCAAAACCACTGTGTCAGGTGGATGTTTTACAGCTGGGCCCCTGGATAACTGGATTAGGGACATGGCTGCATTGAATAACAGGCGTCCCTGCCCAGGCAGCTTCTGGTCTTTAAACAGGGCCTTCTCAGTTATGTGTGGGTGTGCTGCTGGTGTCTTTTGGAGAATTTTAATGGACTCACTAACAACATGACTTGCTGTGACGTCGGGCTAGCGATTTTGCGAGCCCTGCACCTGAATCAAATGTTTAGTTCATTACCAGGTCTCTGGAGAACCTCAAGACATGTTGAGGAGGTCATTTAGCCATTTAAATCAGCTGTGTTGGATGAAGCACACATCTAAAACCTGACACCAGCCCTCGAGGCCTGGAGTTTGATGCCTTTGGGCTCGGGGATCAAGGACGTAGCAATAGTGTCCCATGACAATGCTGTGTCACTTGCTAAATGAGAATGACTCACACTTGTTTTCTACAAGCACCTTTAAGCTGTTTTTGCCTCTAAGTTTCTGCTGCACAAAAA
>NW_005187941.1:18233-19431 GCF_000239375.1 Pundamilia nyererei
CAGGGTTCCAACCAGAGGTGATGTAATCTTTCTGCCATCAGCAGACACCCCTCTGGAGAGGTTGACAGGAAGGAAAGGACGCGCTACCCAAAGTCCTAAAGATTAAAGATATGTTAGAGTTAGTCTGTCAATCTTTCATCATGTTTACAGTGTTAATCTGCATCTATGTACTTATATATGTATTCAGACACAGACCAGAAGTGTGCTAGGTCTACAAGAAATCTAATGGCTGTATTTTCTGTGTTCAATAGCGTAATACTTGCTTCTATGATTTCTAATTTTGATTTTCTGCCGCACACCATCTCCCTCTCACACGGCTGATCCGTGCGTGTACGAGCGCTGCACGCACCCTTTCTCCTCGCCTTCTTAACGTCATGTACATTGAAAGCAATGCAAGCGGCAGTAAATGCATGCTTCCTGGAGCCACCACAGCTAAACTTTACCTCCTACATCACCCGTGGCCGTGACCGCATGAACTATTCGCGCCGAAAGGCATACTGCGAACAACCACTTGTGTATAAATGCGCGCGCACGAAGTAACGTAGTCTGAAGAGAACCGCGGCCCAGCTTGCCGCTATAATGTGCTAATGCTAATGAATAACTAACAGTAAGCCTACACCGACACACTGCATGAATACACAACTTTAGATATTAAAACAAGAGAGTACCGCCGGCAAATTACTAACTTAACCTACATGTCCAAGCACAAACTACCAACAGGTCTGACATTTCGCTAATGTTAGCAGGGCTGAATGATAGCGGTTTGGTCAGGTCAGTTTACTAAACACTTAACAATACAGTTGGAATATTTTTGTATATCTAATATATTAAAATATGTGTTCTACATTTGACTTACCTTCAAGGACTATGGAAAAAGTTACCTTATTGACCAAATTGTTCACGAGGTCCTGCCTGCAGCCAAGTGCCTCTCAAATTGTTGTTCTCAACCGCAGGTAGAAAATTCTGGAGAAGGCGGAGACGTCATGACATCAGACGCACTGCGTCACGAGAAACCTAATTGATGCAGGTTGACTCTAATGAGAATAGCAGGTTACATGTGTACTGAGGGAACAACACGTAATAACAAGTTGATATACTCCACAAATGTAGATTGGCTCCACTAAAGCAGAAATCTTAATGAAACTAACTCTGAACTTTACGTAACTTCAACTACTGCTGAAATACACTTTTTAGAGTG
>NW_005187941.1:20597-21529 GCF_000239375.1 Pundamilia nyererei
ATCCATGTGGACGTAGCCCAAGTCCAAATCTGATTATTGAGCAAATACATCTCTCTTAATCTTTATAACTGTTCATTCTTGTGCTTAGTGATATTTGATGGTAGAATCTAAGCTTCTAATTGGATAATGGTTTCAGCCTGCAGACTGATTACCTGACAAGTGTTGGATCTGTCTGTATACATTCTGTTTTTCCCTTATTTGTACTTGAAGGTCCAAAGGACAGGATGTAAATCATTGCTATGGCATAGTTATCTCCATCCATCAGGGTGGGACAGTCAGGACACGCTGCCAGTCCATCACACGGCTGTTATTTCATAAACGATTAATGACTAGAAGAGTTTGAAAATGATGCCCACAGCACTCCAAGCAACGGTCCTCCCTCCAATAAAAGTCCTCCCTCTTGCAGCGGCAGGAACATTTTGTTTTCATTTAACACCATGAACAGTATTTTCTTTTTGGAGATGATTTGCATTTTTTGTTTTCCAAAGCAAAGCAATTTATGAGTTTTTTTTATAGGATATATTCAATTAAGTTCATTTTTTGCAAAATGTCTTACTCTGTTGATGTCATATGCAATGATGTACATCATTTGTTTCCAAGGGTTTAATGAAAATGCATAAAAATTAACAATGTTGGATACCAACAGATACTTCCACTAAAGAAGCTGCTTTAAATGCATTAAATCGTTTTGAGGATTGTCATTAACATATGGTACGATTGTTGTTAATGTTTCATTTAATGTGATCAGATCTAATAAACGTATTATCAACTGTCTCCTGATGGGAGGGAAAAAGCAAAAAGTCAAAGAGAACTCACAAGAAAAAGCCAGGCGTCTGTTTGTGTAAAGGTTTAAGTATTAACAGGTCATGTGACAGAGACTCGTGTAGCGATCAATGAGTCCCAGTCAGCATGTAATGTCCAGGGTTGTTGTT
>NW_005187941.1:23792-33400 GCF_000239375.1 Pundamilia nyererei
GTCTGCTCTTTGAGTTTGCACTTATTTTACAGTTTCTTCCATTAAATATCAGCTTCATTGCTATAAAACATTACAATAGTTCCATAGCCTTAAAGGTTAAGTATTTTCTTCCCACCCTCACTGAAGCTTCCATCCACATGCAGTTTAGCAGCTTTTTTGCAAGACTAACCCAATCCCAGATAGGCTGTTAACTTGAAATGTGTGTCAGCAGTGCTATGGTCACTCTTCAGTGAGCTAATGAGGCTTTAATGCCAAGGATCCTGAGATTTTAATCACTGTATTGATACCAATTTTGGTCACCACCTCCTCAGAATCGTCACTGCTGCAATCCACAACAGTTGTGGCCGAAGGTTTTGGCAGTGGCACCAACACAAGCAAAAACTCACCAGTTCGTGGGTGAACTGAGTTAACTTTAATGTCATGATGCTTGGTGTAAAGGTTAAATAGGTTTCTTACATTAGATGTACATCTAGTGGAATTCTGTTGAAGCGTTTTATGAGTTGAATATTTTGCATGATTTCCAAATCTACAGATATTCAAATATGATGATACACATGACAAACATGAAAAACGCACACCATACATTGAATTGACAGTTTGGCTAACGCAAAAAGATTTGTAGAAAAATGGATAATAATGTGAATGTGTGTGCTGCTGATGTGAGACAGTATGCACATTTAATATGTATTACACAGGGATAAAGAGGCCACCGCTGAAAATTCTTTAACCTTCAACCTTGAATGAATGCACTATTGAAAAGAGTCTTTTTATGTGCTTTATTGACACCCTTGCTTCACCTGTCTAATTCAGACACATGGGATACTGTCAGGTGTGGATTGTTTGGCGTTGATTGTTCACTTATCTGGGAGCTAAAGTGCAGGACACAACATTCAATAATAAGTCAGCCTTTTTTTTTGCATCTGATGATAAAATAAACAAAGTTCAAATCTAAAGAATGTCTACAAAGACAAAAATATAAATGCAGAATCCAAAAACTCAAATATATTAATTAAAAATACCAAATTTAAACAAAAATCTCGGGACCATGACATATGTCCTTTTTAACATGGACAACGTTTATATTAAATTATTATTGGAGTATAAATAAAGATTCTTTATGTTAGACGTGAGGACAGACGCAACTGACCTCTTTTTCACTTCAGAGGGAAACTAAAGGTCTGCAGATCTAACGACCATAGTCCCGTGCTTTCCAAAATCCTATCTACACTCCAAAAGGGGAGGGGGGCAACAAAAAAAGAACAGGGGGGCAAGTAGGGACAAGGATTACAGAGGCACATGAGAGCCAAAACTCTAACAGGCAATGCCTACTGACTTCACTAATGGACTAATGCAACCAGAAACTAGCTTTCACAAGCAGTAATGCTGCAGAGAAACCTCAAGCTGTCGCCTCTCACACACAGGGCTCAGTGTTTTCTTCAGGAAAAGGCACACACGCATGGATTCCTGTGGCAGGTCATGGGTTGAGTTTTAATCTGTTGTGTCTGAACCAGGACAGCGTACGACCTCTGAGCTGTTTCATTAACGAGGCTCTGACACGCCGAACTTTGACCACTGTCTGCAGGGCCTGAGAGTCATCGTTTGTCAGCGTTGTCAGATTAAATTGTCTCTTTAATTCTCACATGCGCTACATGACAGATCATTAGCTTTATATACAAGGTAATTAAATTTGCATGACTGCTGCTCTGGCTCAAATAGCCGTCTTTGCTTTAGATATAAAAAAAAAAAAACATCAGCAAGCAATTACACAAGAGGAAAGTTTGGTTTTTGCACAATTAAAACACAACACATTCTCTTATTTCTGTTCAAATGTGGAGATTTTTTGCTCTTTTTTGTTTATTAGTATCGCAATAACCTTCAGGAAAAACACTGCAGTTCCTCTAATGGCCACTAGAGGCAGACTGCAAGAGTGAGTCAGTCAGTGAGACTGTACCCACGTAGCGACCATGAACCAGACCTGGGGATCATGTTAAATGAGACAATGTAAACATGGAGAACATGGAGTGTCGAGTTATAGGCTGATGCTCACTGTAACAAGTTGCATTCATAAATTGTAGCACCATAACGCACAAATTCAGGTACCTGCTAATTAGCACTACACAACTTTCTTTCTTCTTCTTTTTAACAAATTCAACACAAAGTAATTTGTTATATTTAAGTAAAAGTCTGTTATGAGACCTGATTGCTTTTAGTCTTATTTTCAGACTCAGTATTGACCGTCTCTCCTCTTAGGACATTTTATTTCTGACCATAAATGTATTCTTTTAATGAATCTTCTGATTTGAATCGTCTTACTGGTCATCATGTAATTACCACTCACATTTTTTATAAAGCCTCTCTGCTATTTTTAATCTCAATGAATCTTATTTTTCTGAATAGAGGTGTAAGTTTCACGGTGCATCTTTCTAATCATCGCTGTTTTAATCACATAATTTCATTTCATTAATACTGTATAGCATTTTGCATGTTTTGTTCTTGAAAAGTGCCACATACATGAACTACTTACTATGTAAAATATCAGAATTTCTTTTTACTAAAATTGGAGCACAAACTTTTTGGAAGGGTGCACCTCAGAGCCAGCCGTGTTATTTGTCCAAATATTTCTTTGAAGATGTAGCAGTCGAGTTCAGGGAAGTTATAAGGTCTCAGCTTGATTGGCTGTAGCTTCCTGTGTTGGTGTCCAGCTGTCAGTATAAATGGCTGTAGTTCAGAACTATTGTTGTGAAGGGGAAACTTTCCACAGAGACCAAAACCATTTCTGTAGCAGCCATAAACATGAACATTTTAAAAATAGGGCTTGAACTCCAAAACTGCAGACTCTATGTTAAAATGTTGAATTTTACTTTGCCTCAAATATTCATTTCTGGCTCAGAAAAAAATGAACTTAGAACAACCAGCAGGCTCTCACCTGTTTGCTGAGTTATATTCAGTATTTACCTTTCTGGTCGGGCAGTGTGTGTGTTGTCTCAGAATATCCTACATTTATGTGAAAATTCAGTGATTCAGGTGAAGATATTTGTTTTGAGTCAATCTCAGATTATATCGCAGTTGATTAAAAACCAAATTAGTGACGCGCTTCCAGGATTTCCTGCACATCGCAGCAGAAACAGTCCGCTGACTGTGTTTGTGGGAGGAATCTTCCTGCATGAGATATTTCTGTTTAATTAAATGATCCTTTATGCAAATTAGTATCAATCAAAGCTGGTTATGTAACACTGCACACCAGCTGCTCCTTTGAACAAGAAGACACATGGAACAGGTCACACTGAAGTCCCAACGACTCTCATCCACTCTCGTCCTCTCATCAGTGTTTCTGATCTGTGCATGTATTTAATGTAAACATTAGTCAAATTATTCTCCGTGTGTGCATCTTAACAGTCTTTTATCAGCTCAGATAGTTGTGGTTAAGACTGTGTGGTTATGTAATGCAACTGCCCACATAACCCACATACTCCAGTCTTATTGTGCTCCTCACAGCGCAGAGAGAAAACACTGTTCGTTTCTGTCTCTGCTTCACCGAGGCGATGGAAATGAAAGTAAAACGGAGACAACTTCTGTTTAATTCATGCATCTTATTCAGCACAGCCGAGTTTACAGAGTAAGCAGGTAGATGATGAGCATCTCCTCCAGGTGTTTGTGCAGAAATCAGTCACAGAAGGAAAGGCTTCCTTTAAGATCTATTAAAAGCTTCACTGCTCT
Source organism: Pundamilia nyererei (assembly GCF_000239375.1). Classification (NCBI taxonomy): domain Eukaryota; kingdom Metazoa; phylum Chordata; class Actinopteri; order Cichliformes; family Cichlidae; genus Pundamilia; species Pundamilia nyererei. Next base: position 27,510 of record NW_005187941.1, read on the forward strand.
GTTTTTAGATGTTTGTGCATTATTAATTTTGAATTTGAGTGCAGGAGCAGAGACGTGCACCACAGATTACAAGAGTTAAATAACTGTTAGAAGTGGGGAGTTTTCAAAAGAGTGAACGGCGTAAAAACACATGTATGGGGCAAATAACGACTGACATCTAATAATGTTATTTGTGCAAAAGCTTCGCACTGACTCACTGAACACGGGCTGAAGATTATATGTTTTTTAATCATATATTTAAGATTTTTAACTGACTGCCTGAACAGATTGTTGTGAACAAGCAAGCTGATTTTACTCATAATAATACTGCTACTAATAGAAATAATGATAATACATTTTATTTGTAGGCGCCTTTAAAACCCTCAAGGTCACCTTACAATAGTACAATAACAGTAGCAATATAATAAAACAAAGCAAAATAAAATTATACATAAGGTTAAAAAAGCTGTAGCAGTTTAGTTGAGTATCGAGTAATTTGTCTGCATCAGTACGTGAAAACAAATCAGCAGGACATTCATCTCGTGGAGGCGTCGTGTCATTTTTTGGAACATAATGAAAAGTTGTCTATTGTCTGCTTAATTCCTTCTAATGTGGACAAACTGCAAGCTGTGTCATGCAGTAAACTCCTGTACTCAGTGGATAAAGTTAAGCACAGTTACTTTAGCAGCTCACTTTATGAACGAATCATTTTCCGATTCATGCAGTGTAGTCAACTTACACCTGGCTGGTTACGTTTTCATACAAATTGCTTCACGAGCTGATGTCATCCATGATACGACATGTGCAGTCGGGTCCTTTGGTATTTGGACAATGACAGTTGTTTGTAGTTTTGTAGATCTCTAGACGACCACGGATTTGAGATCAAACAGTGAAGATGCATGCCTCACTCTCTGGATGACACATGGTGTGCAGTCACAAACGTGAGCAGGTTGTAGGCGCGTTTTAAAATGATCCATGTAAGTGTTCCTGAAGTGCTTCCAGCTCCCACAGTGATGAGGCCCACTTTACAATCCAGGTGGAGGTGGTGGAGTCATGAAAGCATGTGGCTTCAAACCTACTGAACCACTTTAAGTTTCTTTCTCACTTGGTATTCGGTTATGTTAACATATTAAAATCCTTAAATGGGGTTTTAGTGGAACTATATTCCCAATAAAAGCTTGGACAAAGAACCTTTGGAATCACTGATGTTGGAAGAAAGTTCAGCTGTTTCCTGTTTGCTCCATCATTACACAAACTTTCCAGCCTAACGAAACACAGGATGGACATACTTTTTTTCTTTTTACAATATTTTTAGAATATTTTTCTCAATTTCTGTGCTTCTCTTGGGGTTTCTGCACAAATTCACAATACACATGAAAACAGGGCAGAGAGCTCAGTGTTGTGACACAAACTAACGAGTCTGTCGCTCGGAGAGAGAAGCAGAAGAGAGTGGGGAGAATAAATCCGACTGTGAGAAACAGAGAAGTCAGTGCAGTTCATTGAGAGACGAAGCTGTTGAAAAGATATAACAAAACTTATGTAACCCTCCGTCTGATCTTTCATGGTTCGACCCGAGAGTCTGCCGAGACGGGACCAGGAGGGGAACGGCAGAGGAGAAGAGAGGCAGATACCGAGACAAAGACCGAGTTACAGACAGTTTTAAGAAAATAAATCAATAGAAATGTGAAGGATTACTGGGGGCGACTGGGAGGCTCAGTGATCGCCATGAAATAAAATCAGAGGAAGAGAAGACAGAGGGATGAGCAACGGCTCTATTGAAGGCCGGCTGAGAACGTCACGCATGAACGAGTGAACAGAAAGACGAGGGACATGAAGAGAGATGAGTAGAGACAGTGTCCGGGTGCTAGAAGTGCTCCGGCTCTATAAACAGCCTTGTGATGAGATGGAGCTCTGAATTCATTGCAGTTTATGTTGTTGTTGTGCTTTCATCAGAAGCTGTGTCACGATACAAAGAGAGTAAAAAGCTCTCAGGAGGCTGAGTTAGACTCACTGTACGTTCTTTTTAAATCGTAAATATCTTCCCTCTTATTTTTTTATGTTTTTATTATATTACGTTTGTTTTTCCTGTCTTCCCTCACCTACATGTTTTGTCTTCACTCTTTGCTTTGTTTTTCCTCTTCCTTTTATCCCATCTCCTTTTGATTTATCTTCATCTTCCCAAATTTGTTCTTTTGTTTTTCATTTGCTGTCCAGCTTCTTTACATTTCATTCTTTTTACTCTTTCTTCCTGTTTCTTTTATTCCCTCGCTCCTCTTTTCCTTCAGCATAATAAAGATGTAGTGTTAAAGCCACTGAGGACAGCGTGGTCTTTTGTCAGCTTCTTAATAAAGATATAAAACGCCACCATTTGCTGACTGAGACTCATCTCCATGAACCAGAGACAAAGGTCCTGTCTACACAGCAGTATCGCTTAATGACGGCGACGGGTTTTTTAAGTTTCTGCCATCGTCTGCAACTTTTAAACCGAAATTGGTGGCACAGATCGCTCCTCTGTGGGTGAAGGCAGAAGCAGGAGATATGTTCCTGGAAACTAGAGTGGGTACTTTAATCTGGAAGATGATGATATTTATTGGTGGAGGGATGAACGATGGAAGCTGGTACAGGTTCTCACCAATGCATTTATTCTTAATCCTTGTTGTACCCGAGTCAGACAGAGTTTTGTTGTGAATTAAAAAAAGATTTTCCAAGGTGTCATTAGGTCGACCATAAAGAAAGTTGAGACTTCTTTTAGTTGCAAAAAGGCTTCAACTTGTTTTTAGTGAACTACAACAACCAGAGGGATGCACTACAAAGAACGTTCAACACAGCAAGACTTCTTTGTGTTAGCTGGAGACAGCAGGTAACACAACAGGCTGAACGTTCATGCACATAAAAACGGATGTTTCACACATCGCAGGACACCTGGTGACTGCAACCTTTTCCAATCAGAGACTCTATTAAATGCTGATGATAAAAAAAAAAAATTTAACTTACAGAATAATAATGGATTAGATTTATATAGCGCTTTACAATGCTACTATTCATTCACTCTCGCGTTCACACACTGGTGGAGGCAGCTACGGTTGTAGCCACAGCTGCCCTGGGGCAGACTGACAGAGGCGAGGCTGCCATATCGCGCCATCGGCCCCTCTGGCCAACACCAGTAGGCGGTAGGGTAAAGTGTCTTGCCCAAGGACACAACGACCAGGACAGAGAGCCCGGGGATCAAACCAGCAACCTTCCGGTTACAGATGCGCTTCCCAACCCCCTGAGCCACGGTCGCCCAAAAACGTAACACTGCATATAAAACAGTAAAATAAAGTTATTTCTGTCATGAACTCTGAAACTTTGAACTGGAAGGATTTAACTCTTTTCCCCTTTAATGGCGAGTTTTGGTATTTCAGTATGCATCAATAGAGATGTGGTGTGAAGACCATTCAGATAGTTTCCAGGTTTTTCCAAGGGTAGCTGCATACAGTCAAAAGAGATCACCCTCACTGACTTCTGTTGCAAACCCAGTCATTTTGTTCTGAAATGTGACAGAAACCACTCGTTTTAGAAGAGAGCTCACAAGTTATTCCTCATCAGCTTTCAAAAGGGTAAAACGTTAAACATTAAAGGTTACTGTCACACAATAAAGGAGACATTTAGAGTGTTGTGGAGCGCAGTGGTTCCTGATCTTGGTGTTGATGCTGCTGGTGTTTGTGTTGGTGATGATATTATTATTGATAGTGCTAGTATGATGATGTTGCTGGTGATGTTAGTGGTGGAGGTAGTGTATGTGGTGTTGCTGTTGCTTCTAATGGCGGTAGTATTGATGTGATGGTAGTGGTGCTGTTAGTATTGATGATGTTGGTAATAATGCTATTAGTGGTGGCAGTGTGTGTCTTGTTGATGGTGGTAGCATTGATGTTATTGGTGATGAGAGTGTATGTGATGATGTTGTTGGGGATTTTGTTGGTGGTGGGAGTGTGTGTGGTGTTGGTGGTGGGAGTGTGTGTGGTGTTGGTGGTGGGAGTGTGTGTGGTGTTGGTGGTGGGAGTGTGTGTGGTGTTGGTGTGTGTTGATATGTGATTTCTCCTAGAAAGAAAAAGCTAAAATCATCCATCATTAGTTCTTTTTTACATCTTCCTCTGTAGCTCTCAGTGTTAAACTCAGACTTCTGCTCATCTCAGCTGTGGATCTTCCCGGCAGGCTGCTATTAAATCTTCTGACTGATAGTATCTCTTACTTAAATAAGCGCAGCCTGAATAAATTCCCCTCATTTCTCATGGCCTTTTATCTGGGCCTGCCACCAACACAAAGCCATGAGGGGTGGTTAAATGGTGGCAATGAAGGTGAACTAATTAAACTGAAGTCGGCAGAAGCTACGGTTCAGCAGCTTTATCACTCCGCTGTAGGAGAGGATTCAGGTTAACTCTACTTAAATAGTGACACAATGGGGGAACTTTATGAAGCCAGCCTGTTGAAGTAATGGTAGTTTGTCAAAGCAGCTGGCCCATCACCTTTCCACATGATGTGTCCATCGGGTCGTGGCAGTTTTTTGAGTGACAACATTATCTGTTTCTGGGTCCTAATGCTCCTTTGGTTCCCAAAAGCCAACCAACATCGCTGACATTTAAACATCCTCCAAATATTCTTGAAGTTGAATTTCATATTTATGCAATTTATTATCTTATTTATGCAGATTTTTACTGAATAAAAGAATTGTGGAACCTTCCAAAGTGATTTTATTCAGAGCCAAAGACATTTCTGCCCAGGATGCCAAAAAAAGCCATTTAAAGATTTTTACTTTGTGGTTCATTTACACAACCATAAAGGATATTTTTATCATTTTAGTGATCATACATAACACCCCAAAAGTCCAACTCAGAGCCAAAAATGGCTGTTATATCGGCTGTTTAGTCTCCATACTTAACTAAATGAATATTGTCTCATTTAATCAACACTCAACACAGAACAAAAGTCTTAAATTGCATGTTGTGATCTTATTTCATCCAGGCATCAGTTTCAGCCTATACCCCTCAAATGTCTGAAGTAGGTGATACATCTTGTTGTGACACACGATCATAATCTGACATTCAGTTCGGTGCTCAGTTTAACTGTTAGATCTACAAAGATATAAACGATTGTGGGATCCACACAGAAAGACCCCGGCCTGTTGGTGGGGTTGCCACAGCAAGAAGGTCCTGAGTTCCTTCTTGCTGTGAGGCAACAGTGCTAACTGCTGTACCCCCATGCTCCTATGAATTGTATTTTGTTCATGCATCCTGATATTGACACTTTTGAGTTTCACAATTTTGAGGCCAAAAAAACCCAGATAAATAAAAACAGCCTCGTCTCATGGGAGATGTTTGAAATACAGCAACTCTCCATGCCCGTCTTTATTCTTACTTCCACTTTCTACATTAGCGGTGAATTACTGCCTTACAGCAGTGAGTCAGTGACACTGATGCTTTCAAACATGCTCTAACAGCAGAACAATGTTGCATCGTTTTTCATCACTTTAGTAAAAAGCATGTCTGTTTCAGCCTGAAACTGGGAAGCTTTGGAAAACTGCCTTTTGCTTGTGATCATTTAATAGTTCAAGTTGATTTTAGCCCACTTTCTCATGTACTTGACCCCAGAGACCACCAGAGACCGCCATTACTGGTTGGTGGCATCATATATGTACAGAGCACATAATGTGGCAGAAATATGTCTGCTGGATATTTCCAAGTTTATTCAGAGGTTTTAATTGAAAAGGGTGAAATTTTATAAAAACGTTCATGTTGAAGTGATAAGATGTCCTAGTGCCTCACTGCAGGTTTGTAGTGCAGGGTGTCTTTTAAAAGTCTAATACCAACTTAACTTAAGTTAAATATTAATGTAACATTCATTATATTCAGTATTCATTTAAATATCAGTCAGGT
>NW_005187941.1:33652-43114 GCF_000239375.1 Pundamilia nyererei
GCTGGTTGCTAGGGAAACGTGAGTAGTCACCTACTGGTTGGCAGTGGTTTGTGGAGGTTGGTGGCTCTCGCTGGGTTAAGTCGTTTGCAAAGAAGGAGCTGATCACTTGTAAACCTTGAGTGTGGCACAAACTGGAAAGGGAGGCAGTTTGCCTTCAAAGTCAACGTTGCATCCTTGGAAACAAGTTGGCTGCAACGTTGACTTTGAACCCAAACCTTCTCCATGTCCCGTCTGTGCCACTTTGTGCAGTCAGTAACTCACCGTACAGCAGGCACAGTATTTTCCCTGCAGTGCATATTTTATGCTGCTGGACACTGAGCGAGGTTTGCAGCAGCCAAGTCTGTCCTGAGCCCACACTGAGAGTTTCATCAACACCTAAGCAGGAAGGTGGACCGAGGCCAGGCTGAGCGGCGAGCGTGCACACATATTCAGCCGTCAACCCTGCCCCGTCTTCTTCCTCTTCATCTGTCTCGCTTCCACTGAAAAAAGAGTGTTCTGACAGAAACTTCAGTTTCTCTTTTCTAACCTGTCAGTATGTGATCACGTAGCTCCGCCCACCTGTCCATTTGTTGTTTGTGTTGTTGATGTTGATGGGGGCAGCTGAGGACTGTGGAGCCCTGGCTCACCCTCATCACGCAGAAAGCCTGGATGAGCTACAGTGACAGCAGGCTTGATAACAGCTATGTCCTCTGCTCTCTTTTCACTGTTTGTAAAGACCCGACAATATTAGAGAGAAAACTTCAATAATTAGATGATAAACTGTAAGCAGGCACTTGGTGACGGTAGGGAGGCAGAACACTCTTTCAACAGGAAGAGATCTCCTGCAGAACCAGGTTCATGGAGAGGCAGCCATCTGCTGCAACCATTTGGATGGTGGAGGGGATTAGGAAAAGAGAAACAGGACAAAAACACAAACTACAGGAGACGGACGGCGAAACGTAATCATGTAATAAAATAAAATATCAGGACTGAAAAAGATGAGAGGAGCAGAAGTGCTCAGTGCATCCTGAGATCCCTAATCTCAGAGGTCGAGGCGTCTCCTCAACTAAGCCTGCAGTTCTGTTCTGTTGGGATAAGATGATGCTATGAAGTCTTTAAGATATTATTTAAGAATAATTCCTGATTATTCAGGACTTTGCATGTGAAGAGAAGGATTTTAAATTCTGGATTAAACAGAGAACCAGACAAGAGTAGCTACGGGGAGCAGTTTTGTCCAGAGAGAGATCGTTGCTGTTTTACCCGTGTCCTGGGTGTGGTACCACTCAACCACCTGATTTAAAAGAATTACAGCAGACTCACTCTTTCACAGGATGTTCCTCAGTTTAGCAATGTTGCACAGATGAAAGTCCAAGGAAAGAATAGTAGATATCATATTTCAAGAGTAATCACACTTATCAAGAGTATGTTAAAAAAGAAACCAACCTAATCTGTGATAACGATCGCTGACACTTCAGCTCAGTCTGTAGATTATTCAAGGAAAAGTGGGGCATCGTTCTGAGAGCACAGACTGTACTCATTTAGTTTTATGTAATGGTGCAAGGACCGAGATTTATATGTAAATGAAGATAAACCTTTTTGTGTCGATGTCGGTGTGATGACGTCAAATAACGATTCTTGTGAAACTATCACACTTCAAAAAAAGGTGTGTGCAATAAATAAACCCCCAGTCCTTGTGTTTAAATGTGAGAACATGATGTAGCGTTTCTTTCTGGGGCTCAAACACATGCAGACGCACACAAACACACACAAAAACACACTGTGTCTGAATGCTGAGTTAGAGTCGTGTGCGTCACTGCTGCTGGGAGAGTGAGGAGACTGTCGTTTGGCAAATGCCACTGCAACATCATAGACAATGGTAAATCTAAATCTGTATCCACAACACACCCACTGCATCTCTCAGACACACACACACACACACACACACACACACACACACACACACACTCCGGTGTACTGTAAATGTGGTATCTTAACAGAGCAGTAACAGAAAGGCAGGATGTGTCTGAGGGTATTATTGGAAACAGTTTAAAGGACACTGTGTGTGTGTGTGTGTGTGTGTGTGTGTGTGTGTGTGTGTGTGTGTGTGTGTGTGTGTGTGTGTGTTTCCTTATGTGGCAGAGATTATTTTTAGTCCTCACGTAGACAAGAGCGGCACAAACACCTCACTGTTTGTTTAGCACTGCGTGTAGTTTGTTGTTATCCTGAAAATTGTGTATCTGTGAATAAGAGAAACACATCCACTCATTCAGCATTTCCACCTTTGTCTCATGGCCGTTCTTGCCAAACTTCACTAAATCACTGCCACTGAGTTCTGCAGAGAAAAACAGGGGATATCCCTGATACAGCCTCAGAAGCTCCACCCACCTGCTTGCTAATAAATGCAGTTTATGAGGAACAGCCAATCAGGAAGTTAGTTTAAAGGGGCGGAGTTAGATGGAAGATGAGCTGAGGGGCTGCATCATGCCCCAGTATCAGATAAAGAAGGATTTTAAACAGTGAGTAGTGCAATCAAATAAAAATCTGGAGTTTTGCATCCACATTTATTTATCTTCTAATTCTCTTATCTGGACTTCATATATATCGCAAATCATCTGCAGCTGATGTAGGTCCCAAAATCTAACAGGTGTTCTTGAAGCTGTGCGGTGAGGGATGATTAAAGCTGTAATGTCAAAGTCATTTCAGATAGTGGGTCATACATAGTTATGTTGTGTATGAACGGTCTTTAAGAGTAGGAGAAGCTGTAAAACATTTAAATATATAATTAAAGGTCCAGTTGGCAGGATAGGACTCTTTGTCAGGCTGAATCTGGCCCCCGGGCCTTATGTTTGACACCCCTGGTGTAGAGTGTCGTAACTGGTTAGTATTCTAAACATTTACACTGAATTGGAAGTTTATTTATTAGTATCTTTAGTTGTTTTGTTTTTTTACTTTTTACTAAAGAGCAGAGCTTATGTGTAGAACAGAGCAGACTGCTCGTCTGCTGCAGGCGTCTGGATGTCCGCTGGCTGTTAATGACTTCACACAAACCGAGTTTTTGTCCTGAGCTGCTTGTCCAGCCAGAAGCTGTGTGTGTGTGTGTGTGTGTGTGTGTGTGTGTGTGTGTGTGTGTGTGTGTGTGTGTGTGTGTGTGTGTGTAAGATATCCCACAGAGCCAGTCTTTGTCTCAAAGGATTGGGTTGCGCCAAATGAACAAAGCGTTCATGGTTGCCAGTAGATACGGGAGCAGGTGAAGTGAAACTTAATGCTGAAATGTATGTGTGTGTGTGTGTGTGTGTGTGTGTGTGTGTGTGTGTGTGTGTGTGTTATTAATAAAGAAGCAGAAGTGAAACACACAACCATGTTCAGGCATCATTCGTTTGCCTTACAGTGATGTCCTGGAGCCTTTACCAGACATCTTTACAGCTACTTTTCTAATCCTGTTCTTGACCTTCACACAGAGCTTAATCCTAAAACCAAAGTTTTTATTGTATATTTCGCAAACTAAGCCCTAAAAAAAGCATGTTTCTCTCTATATAAGAAATATATCCATCCAAATAGATCTATATAAGAAAAACATGCACTGACCTGAAAAAATACTTTGATGCTTTTTTAACTGCCCTTGTTTAAGCTAGGACATCTCAATATTCCTCGAAAAGAAAAGGTCAAAACTCTGTTGAGCCAAGTATTCATTTAATCTTAAATAACAATGACTTTATGAATTTCTGAAGTCATTAGAGAAAAAAATCAAGGAGTTCTGTAGATATATCATTAAGTACATTAACTTTATTAACTCTTTTCTCTCTTATACATCTTTCTGAGCTCAATTTAACTTCAGTAATGTCTTCTTCTAAACCATCAACATACCTTTTAGACCCCATTCCCACAAAACCACTCAAAGACACCTCACAGTTAAGTAATTCTCCAGTTTTAATTTTGGGTTACATACCACAGGCTTTTAACGTGGAGGTAATCAAGCCGTTACTTAAAACCTCTTACTTCCTGTCTAGTGAACAGAAACCATGGAAGCCGTACGGTCAAATGTAGTTAGCCTCTTTGCAACACGGAGTGGGCGGTTCCCAAACTAAATTTTGTAACTGCCAGTTACAATGAAGAATACCACTGATTCATTTGTGAGGCAGTGGTAAATAAATTATAGGGTTACCTAGGCAACCAGAACCTGGAATGTCTACTAGCGACGGACTGTAAGCAACAAAGTGATGCATAATGAGTAAATTGCTTCCTGTGTGGCCCCCATAAGTCAGCAGAGTAGCCAGTGGATTCAGAGACTGGGACTTTTTAAACAAATTGGGAGAAAATGTTTAAAAAGAAACAATCACCAGTCCAAGGATCTGGTAGATCAATGTGAGGACCAATGTGAGGACTAAATGCATTCTTGAAACAGTTGAGGTGTTGCTCTGAAGCACACACAATCGAACAAAAAGAAAATGAACAACAATCCTGTGCAGTACCGTCATGGAGCCAAAGACTTCAAATGTCACAGAAGTTTAAGAGGAAAGAGACAAAATAGAAAGTAAGAAAGAAAATGAAATGACAGGAAAGAATCAGAAGCAGTGACAGGTTCGAAATAATGCTTCTAGAGTCATAGAGGTGCTACACTTCTGAGTGTGAAGAACACAGAGTGAGAAAGCCCTCTAAGTAAAGAAGATGATGACTGTTTATGTCCCTGTTCAGACCACAGCACAGTTATGCTGTAATTACAAGGTTAAACTGAGACACAGAAACAAAGTGATGCTGTTCAGTACTCAACAACATGCTTCTCATGTTGTTCGACTACAGCGCAGAAACACAGAGGGGGAAATAAGCGTATCGTGTGTATATCACTGAACAGTTTAGTATAACTACTAAATTTATATCAAACAAACAGCAAACATGCATTAAAGTATTCACAAGACTTTATCTGTGCTTCAATTACTGATGGACTCATTAAAATGACATTTGTTATAACTGTGAGGAGTGTAAAACACGAGCAGGCTCGCTCTATCTGGATATGAGAGAGAGTGCGTGGGAGAGGAGTGAGAAAATGAGAGTGGGAGGAAGAAAGAGGTGAAGTAGGAGGAAGAGAGGAGTGAAGGACAGTTCGCTGAAGTGGTCAAACTCTGCTGCTGAATACGCTGGTGGCAACGATGATTCACTCACGCTCAAAGAGAGTTACGAGGCTTCTCTCTGAATCAGCACATCGACTGGTCGCTGGGCTCCTCCGGGGTTTCCAGCCTGCTCGCAGGGTGCTGTAGTCAACGGCAGATGCATTACCTGAACCTGGACTGAACGTAGAGACAACCGTTATGTTGTTATTGCTCTACCACAGACTGCATAAAACATGGACACCAGTTGTATACGGTCTGACTGGGAAAACTGGACACTGAGGAGCAGCCACACCTTAAAGCACCCACTCAACTGTTCCACTTGATTTCTCCACAGTCTGACTTCGATTGAGGAGTCGCCCTCTGTTGACTGTTATAAAGAATGCAGGCCGTGGCACTTCACCCGGAAATATGTTCATTTTTTGTATACACTCTAAAAACATAGTGTATATAATGTCTGTATAACCGTAACCTGTTAACAAAACCCCACCACTCTAATAGAAATATTGTTTCTTCCTGGAACCAGCAGGTTTAACATGTTAGCATGTCACATGTAGGCATCTGTGTTCCACACTTTAATCTGATTCATCTTGGCTGAAGTTGATCTCGTAGTAACTATGATCTAAATTGGATTTCATAGATTAGACTCATCTTTGCACTAACAGATTGTTTAATTTGATTTCTCATTCTTATAATAATATACAATCATAATAAAATGATGTTCCCTTCATAGAGTATTTCAATAACTTTAAGGATACATAATAATAATAATAATAATAATAATAATAATAATAATAATAATGATGATAATAATAATAATAATAATAATAATGAAATATCAAGTAAAGCTACAAGAGTTTGTCAGCACCACCACTGTCAGCGGAGGATTGCTATTACCATGAGCAGCGGTTAACATCTGTTTGGTGGCTGATTGTGAGATCAAGACATCGATGACCACAAATATGACTTTAAGTTAGACACAAAATGAAAATGATGAGGTGGTGAAGGTGGGTTGCAAAGTGGTTTGTATAGTCAGGCTAAAGCAGTTTAAATGGCTAACCCATTTTTTCCAAGTTGGATTTGTAGAAACCTGGTGTGAGCTGGCACTGACCACATTTATTTAATCTTTTTATTGTATTTTCATTTGGATCATTGGTCAGACAAAACAAAATATTCAATAGATGCCAGGATTCAACTGGTGTTTTAAAAGTTAGCTTGAATGATTTATTCAACCAACAATTACAAAGTTATCTATGAAGGACTAAATGTTACGTAGTTTGTTTATTCAGTGTTCAGTCTGTGATTCTTACAGCGGGTCGAGTGTGTGATCAGGTTCAGGACACTCAGGCTTTGTATCAAACGCTCAGTTTAACAGTTTAATCGTTTTTGTAAAACTGTCAGAGGTGCTGATTAAGTTGGAGTTTGTGTTATTGTTTAGTTTGTGTTGGCGTGTTGTTCCTCCGCAGTGTTTAAGTCTAAAAAATGTTGTTAAAGCTTTCAGAAATGTTCTTAGACATCTTAAAATCATGTTTGCCTAGTGGCCTTCGTGTCCGTGATTCAGTTCTCTGTGTGCTGAGTGTCGTTTTTCATGCCGTGTTTCGGTTTCTTCCACCCACTGCGCTTCACCGTTACAAAAGCAGCTCCACCACTGAGCCTTCGAGCTGAGCAGCAGCTATCAGCACGAGACAGCTGTGACAGTTTGCTGACAGTCAACAGTTTTGATGGAGTTTCTTTTAGGTGGCACGAGGTCACTCAGTGAAGTTCAAACAAGCCACAAACTAGAACCTTTGATCCATTTTTCTGGAAACAGTACCATAGTAATCAAACAAAACTTGAACTGGAAAGTGGTTGATATATTAGATAATTAGTTGCCAAAAAGTTATCTTCTTATATCAGAGCATTTCCTCTCTTAAATATGGATGCACAGTTTCATCAGTGCTCCAAAACATGGAGGGGGAGGGGCATATTTTAACCGAAAACCATGATAGGACAAAGCCACAAACACAATCAACAACAAAAATATGCATATGATGGAAGCTGTAGGGAAAAACTTATCAGACCAGGTTATTTATACACATAGGTACACGCGGATTGAAAAATGAGTCACAGGTTTTAGCAGTAAAAGTGGAGCTGATAATGTGGAAAGGAAGCAAAGGCAGGAAGTACAAATACAATGAGGCATAGAGAGAGAACTAGAAATACAAATGAGAACAAAAAACTAACATTTCAGGGTCCATGACGAAAAAGATTTTAGTGCCTACACCAGCAAACTAAGCGAATCAGCAAGAACTTAAAGGACGAAACAGGACATGAACCAGGACATTGTAAAGATTCTGACACCATCTCCCCTCCAGCCTCTTAAATTGAACTGTACATGTCACTAAAAGTAGAACAACACAGACACCAAAGAGCGCCAATGTTATAGAAGTGAGGGCAACAACTTGTCCAACTAGGTTTTGGGGACCCGGAGCCTATCCCAGCTGACTCTGGGCACCAGTCTCTCCCATTTTGTTGCTTTTGGATTTGTTAGTTTTCCTTCTCAGACTGTTATACCAGTGTTTGTGACTTTAGCATCTACCGTTTTTCTTCCTGGGACATTGAAACACTTTGAATCCAGAAGCAACAAACATTCAGTGTTTCATAGAAAAATAACATCCTGTTTTTAGAAGTGCATTCATCATGAAAGATGCAAAATGAGGAATACAGTAGCAAAGAAAATGTTAAAAATCAAGTCAAGCCAAAACATGAATTGCTTCAAATAAGAGGAACGATGATCGATGACCTTTACAGAGAAACTTACTGGTTGAAAATGTCCAAGGATTTGTTTGAGGAAAAAGCTGTTACACGAAACTTTTGATATCAAGTGTAGGAGGGTGAAATCTCTGTTTTGTGGGGGGTTTGGTGAGTTTTTCCAATAAAAATGACATATTCTGTCCATAGATGAGAGAAGGCTCGAGGTTTTGAGGGCGATTTGAGATTGTAAAGCACTACATTTATGCTCACTGGTCCTTCCTTTGCAAAACTATCCTTAAAAGCTCACAGAGGGTTTCTCTTTGTGGGCTAAACGCCAGTTATACTAAAAATATATCCTCAAAGGTTGTTGGAGGTGGTGTGTGGGAGTGTTTTCCACCTCCGTCTCCCATCCACTCTCCTCATACGGTAGTTACTGAAATCCATTGTCCTACACGCCGTGGGTTCCTGCAGACAAAAGCTAAAATTCAAACTCTGTTCTTAGATGCAGAGAAATGAATGCACCAAAGGCTCTTAGTAAGAGATGGAAAGGTCAAGTGAGATAACTAGAGTAATAGCACAGTGCTGCTTTTTAATTTTACGTCCTCTTAATGGGTCATTGTTTCTGCTAATGTCACCGTCCTGGTGGGTCATTAACTCATTGAGGTGACTCACAGGACACAAAGGGCTCTGACATTTTTCAGCCCATTGCCTTTATTATTAAAGTGGGCTCAACATTTGTATTAAAATGTTCTTCGCAGTGAGAGAAACAAAGATGTGAGTGGTTACAGCTATAGGTGATAAACAAACAGCTTCGAGCACATTCAGTAGAAATGTATCATTAACAGGTGCAAATGTGTCCGTGGTGAGTTTACAGCATTTCTGCTGCTTCTAAGCACTCAAATATTTATTATTGTGAATTTTCTGTATTAGCATCATGACTGTTTGTTGAGGCAACAAACCTTTAACAAGACCTTTAAATGCCATGTAGTTCTGGCTTTTGTCAGAGTACTTCAGATATTACAGTCAATCTCAAAACTTTTAAGGATTTCTAAAACGTGCATGCGTCACTTATCCGATTCTTTCCTTTTTCAGACATTCTGTTGTAGATTTCCTTCTGTGCTTAGGATCATTGTCCTGTTGCATGACTCAGTTTCAGCTTCATCTGTCAGACAGACAGCCTCACGCTAGACTCTAGAAAACTTTGTTATACAGAGGAGTTCTCGGTCAACCCAGTGACTGCACGGTGCTCAAATCCTCACCCCACCATCACCTCGCGGACAGCTGGTGTTTGCTGATATTGTGTGTTTGGTCTCTTTTGTCCAAATGAGATTGTTCCAGAAGTGTTCTGTTTTGTTCACATGCAACTTTGCAAACCTACGATGTGCTTCAGTATCCTTTTTAGAGAGAAGAGGCGTTCTCCTGGGAACCATTTCAAACAAAGCATAGTTGTACTGTCATGAACTTTCACCTTTCATGCATGACCACGCTCTCTGTCTCATTTCAGACATTACCCCAAGACGTCATTCACCATCGTGGCCGACACTCCAGAGAACCTGAGACTGAGACAGCAGAGCGAGCTGCAAAGCCAGGTAAACACACACACACACACACACACACACACACACACACACACACACACACACACACA
>NW_005187941.1:43134-44030 GCF_000239375.1 Pundamilia nyererei
ACACCAGGCCTCAGATGTGTGTACGATGCAGGAGCGCCGCCATCATCTCTGACCTGCTTTGATGATGATGATGCCATGTAGTGTTCGTCTGGTTGGTTTTTCCTTTTGAATGATGCCAGGCAGCCTCCTTGTTTTCCCCACAGCTCTGATTCGCACTGGTGTACTTTGACTGCGATAAAAAAAAATGTATGTAAAAGCCAGATGCAGTGTATAAATAGACAAACTTCCATCACATTCTCCTCATTTCGCCTTCAGGAAGCAGAGGTGTGCACCTGAGCGTTTGTTTTCATCTCTGTGCCGTGCCAAAGGGGAGGAGACATGAAGCTAAGAAGGTTTCACCAACATCACGGCTTCATACTGTGACCTTTCAGTCAGTTTAGGTTTTCACTGGAGCTTTTTCCCCTTTAACTTCTTCAGTTTTTCTTTTCTCAGTGTGCCAAACCCTATGGTCCACATTTTCTTTACCGATTTTCTGGAAATGGGTTAAAATTTATGCTACATTTGGATGGAAACTTGGCAGCTGAAACCCCGCAGAAAATCTGCCTGCTTGCCCAGATCCACTTCAGTCATCAAGTCAAGAAACATAATGATTCTTTCAGCAGAGGCCGGGACAGCTGGTACTCTACAAATGGCTGCTGTGTAGCTTGGTCTTGAATAAAAGTACATCTTTTGTTTTTAAAATGACAGATCCTCGTAGATTAGGTCACACTGTTTGATACCCTGACATGGTTGAAACCTTCTTAGCTTCATATCTCCTCCCCTGTGGCACGGCACAGAGATGAAAACCAACGCTCAGGTGAGCCGGTAGAAGCTGTGCTGGCAGCTCTGCTTCCCGAAGGCGAGATGAGTCACTGTGCCGATTTACTGACACTAACTGATGCAATGTACATGTGAGA
>NW_005187941.1:44100-60864 GCF_000239375.1 Pundamilia nyererei
GTGTGTGTGTGTGTGTGTGTGTGTGTGTGTGTGTGTGTGTGTGTGTGTGTGTGTCAGCCCAGCAGACTGCAGTACAAAAGGACAGATGTCCACTCAGCAGTCTGCTGGAGGGGGCATGCTGTTTGGCATGCTTATGTGTGTCTGTGTCCTGCTCTGTGCCAGTAACGACCCCTCCATCAAATATTTGTCATTTACAGACCAGTTTCACACATTCGTGTATTCTGTCCCGTCTCCGTTTATTCTTTTCGCTCATTTTCCTCTGCTTTGATTTCAGGAAACTGTAAAAACCAAATATTTTACATCGGTGATCTTTCGGATTTTAATGCCCTGTTAGTGCAGACTGCTGACATCATGACTGTTGCAATGTTGTTTTGATGAGGAGATCCAAACTCTCCTACACATGTGAGAAAGGCTTCTTCCTACTCTGCCTTTCACAATAAGAGTCTTTGAAGTATACACTGGCTGACATCCAGTCAAAGATGAATGTTTATTTAGGCAGTAAGCAAAGTGGAAAATGTTAAGCTAATCCAGAAACACAGGTGAACACACAGGGTAGCACAGGGAGAAGCATAATGGAAACTGACAAAAGACACTTTATTAGGAATACCTGCTCAATTGTTCACCCAAAAATCTAATCAGCCAATCATATGGCAGCAACTCGGCGTGTTGAGGCATGTAGACATGATTTGGGCAAAAATGGCTTGTTGATGGCAGAGTTGAGAGGAGAGACCAGGCAGCTACTCAAATGATCACTCGTTACAAGCGTGGTATGCAACAGAGCATCTCTGAACACACAACACAAAGAACGTTTGTTTAATCTGTGCCAGTTAAAGAAGTTCTGAAAGCAGAAGAGTGTCCAAGCCAGTATCAGCACGGTCTCCCTAATACAGTGGCTGCTGGATGTACACACGGAGGGTGAGGAAGGAGGTACAGCTGAGTGTAACTGACACAGGTAGAAACAGTTAGGGGTGGGCTGACAGACATGTAGGGGGAAGAAGACAGAAAGTAAACCAACAACCTCGAAATAAAAAACATGACGCTAAACTTCAAAGTAAAACAGAGACAAGACCCACAGACACGACAGCAGAGACAAGCTCAGAGATGAGGCAGAGGGAGGAACAACGTGGAAGCACGGAGGGAACTAAGACTACTACAAACAGAACAAGGACATGAAACCAAACACAGGACGGCAAAAATCAAATTCGGCACTTAAAAAGAACATAAATAAAAACAAAACACTCAGTAATATCACAGGATTAGGAAACTATGATTCAAATAAAAAATGACTTTGTTTCCTAAAGTTATGAAAACGAAAGATTAACTTATTTCTTCTGATTTTAATAATAATAACGACATTTTTAAAAAGTAATTATTATGTCAAAATTATAATAGATGCTGTTTGGGTTCAGTCCAGAGCATGAAGCTGCTGCACAGGAAGTATAGCTCTTCATCCAGGATAACACCACACAGCTGCATGCAGCAGGCAACACTAAAGCTAGAGACAGAGTAGGGCACTTCCTTGTATTTCAAAATAAAGCACATCCTGTGAGCACTTTCCATAAGAATACTAAATTATTATTATTTATCATTATTATTATTTAGGTCTAAACACTTTCACATGAACAGCATGCTGCAGAATATGTGAAACCATCCAAAACCAATCTCTTGGCACTGGTTGGCCTTTTACATACAAAAACATTGTCAATATCATAAAACCACAACGGACCAAAGACATAGATCCACATCGACTGAGGGGAAAATAATGTTTTATTTTGTACAGCTTTACAGACCCACAGGTCTGTGTAGCTGTGCTATAGTCTTCATGGTTTGTACACTGGATTCATATCAGCAGAAATGGGTTAAAGATCCACTAACACATCATACATCTACACAGCAGGCAGGTGTGGAGTGGAACCACTCAAATAAAGAAGGTGCATCCCTAAAGTTTCAACAGTGGTGCGTTTGCATCTTCTCCTCTTTGGGTGTGGAGGTTAGCTGAAATAGAACTGGAATAAACTTAAATCAGCATCAATAAAGATGTAAAATGACTAATGTGTCATTTTTAGCATTGTCTTTGTAAAAGAGGCTTTCTTCCCTTGTGCCGTGCAGAAGGTGGAAACAAACCCTCTTCTTCCTCTTCTTTGGTTACTTCCTGCCCACTCGCCTGCTCTCTCTGTAGGTCATGTTTAAGTCTGTTTATATTGGCTCTGAAGCTCACAGGTTCTCCTTCAGGAAGCTGATTGTAACAGACAGTGACACTGTGTAGCATTAGTGTGCTTACATTACACACACTGGGAAACCCCGCATATGTTCAGCACAGAGGAAAGGATGAGACATGATCGTGTGACCTGGTTATGGTGGCGCAGTCTGTCTCAAGCATGTGGATTACATATAGAGAAGTCACAATATGAAAATCTTCATGGTTTTTTTTCCCTTGAAAATTGCATAAAATCACCAAACAACGAATTTTCATTGCAAACTAAAATCATTCGGTTTTATTTAAAAGTTATTGTGAGATCAAATAAACAGCTCTTATTTTATTTGCTCTGAAACTGCAGTTTTTCATCCTTCAGACCAGCTGATCGTTCATCAAAACCTAAACAGCCTCACAGACCATCTCACACAGTCCTGAATGATCAGCACATTTTAAACACCTCATAGTTTCTTTTTAACCTAATAGAGCACTTTGCTCTCAGACAGGCTGACTTGTAAATGGTTCTTATATAGCATTTTTCTACTCGACCACTCAAAGTGCTTTGTACAACATGCCTCATTCACCCATTGACACAAGCACTTTTGTCTACGTTTTTTCTGTGTAAGTGCTTCCTATCATGAGCTGTTCTGCTTCCAGAGCTGCAGCCACCTCCATGTGGTTCTTAGACTTTCTAAAAGTAGACTGGGATGAGTGGAACCAGCTCCCAGTTTGTGTAGCCTGTGTACTTCAAGGATTAGCCTTAAAACATCCAGTATTGATTAAAGCTTATTTTGAGGGCTGGATCATCCCTTAGTTGTGCTGCTTTGGTTCAGGCTGCTATGGGACAAACCCTGATGCATCTTCACTCCCTGTTTTCAGCTTTGGTCTTCTCTCTGTTGGAGTTTGTTTTGTCCAATTTGTTGTTCGTGGTCTCTCCATGCTCCATTTCTCTCTCGTCTTTCTTTCATCGCCCTGACAGCTGAAGCAGATGACTGCCCCTCCCTGAGCCTGGACTTCTCTTCCTGTTAAAAAAAGTTTTTTTTCCTTCATTTCACTGCCAAGTAGAGGATTGTTCAATCATTGAAGTTCTCCTTATAATAGTTAAGTAATAGTTGAAACCTTGTCCCCTCAAACCGGACTCATACAGGACGCAGAGATCTGTGTTCAACCACGCAACTTCCTGAAACCAGCGAAGCAGATGAAGCAACCACGACCATATAAAACTATAAAACTGTTCCACTCCAGTCTAGGAGGAGGAGGTAATGTTGAAGACTACAAAAAAGAGTCTCCACATACAGCAAAGGACAATCAACAGTGCATGAAGCTGTGCTGCTGTCAGTTGTGATTTAGTGCTTTGCAGATGAGATCACTGAGTCGTATCCACAAACTCTGTAAAAGATTGATGCTTTTCCGCCGTCTCAGTGTTTTCACGTCAGACGTCAGAGCGCAGGTGAGAGACTCACGGAGACTTTTTTATCCAAAGTGAAACCAGCGATCGAGACTGTAAACTCATCAGGAAAGTATTCCGAGTCCACAGATTGATGATGACAACTGATGGTTGTTCTTAGATTTCTATTCAGTCACACTTTGCTTTGAAACCAAACAAATCGTCTTTTGTTCATCGTTAGTTTCACGGTGACTTCAGTGCAGAAGCCACATTAGTTTTATTACATACAGTCTACGGTCATAACTGTGGAGAAGACGTAGGCAGTCTTACCAAATTCATCAACAAATAATTTAAATTAATTGAATGTAAAAAGAAAACGAGCCAATGCACTCAACCAATCAGAAAGGGTCAGCCATGCAAGCCCCACCCCCACAGTCCACTTTTGTCCAGTTTCTCGAGTGTGTGTGAGAGAGAGGGTGTGTGTAGTTTAGCTCATTAGCTTGTCATATTAGCTCTGCAGGGAGCCTCGGACTGATGAATGGGGATTTAATCTGCTTTGTAATGAGAATGGGGGCAATCACTGTGAGAGCAGAATAACAGAACACACAACGCTATGAGTCATACTCCTGCGTTTTATAGCCTTATGCAACGCTGTTCTGAGGGCTAATAGACTGTTACTGATGACTGATAGGCACCAGCAGGATGACATTAGGTCCAAACGAGCTGCAGAGTGTTTCCTCTGAAGGTCGAGCTGAAGTGCGGGCAGGACCGGAGTAAAAATGACCGCATGCTTGTTATCGTTGTTGTCTGTGGGCTCTAAATCATCCACTCGGCCTGCTGCTTGGCAGGGACACAGTACTGGTTTGGCTGACCCTGACTCATTTACAGATCTGTGATCAGTCTGCCCTCATAGAGAAATAGTGTCCTGCAAAGTGAATGTGTTAAACGTGTGGAGAATCCTGAACATGCCCACGACATGATTCAAAACTAAAATGTAAAAGAGTCGTTTAGAGTCTGTATCTAAGGATAAACCAGAAACACCACAAGAAATCGTTCTTTTGAAACATGTCTGCTCATTTAAATGCCAGCAGCGCACTTCAAAAACGCGGAGTTAAGAGCATGTTTACCGCTGAGTTGCATCACCTCTTCTTTTAACAAGACCCTGCAAGTGTTTGCCTTTTAAAACTACAGCATTGGTCTCCCGAGTTCCCAGATTTTTTATTCCCGTTGCTCGATTTCAGCTGCTGGGTGACAGGTCCAGACGACAGGCGGACCAGTTTAACAGCTGTGCTGTTGGAAAATGTGGAATAAGTGTCAGTGTGGAATAAGCAAGTCCTTTCCTGAAAAAGATGTTGTCTGGATGGCAGCACATGTTTCTCCAAACACTCAGCATTAATGAGGCCTCCACAGATGCACAAGCTACCCCTGTGCATGTGTGCCGACGCCCCCTCATTCTGTCATACAGGCTCTGTCCCACCTCTCTTTATTCCACGGCTTGTTGTGATTGGTCAGACTGGAGTCAAAAGGCAACAGTGTTGCTGGATTTGGATCTTTGCATAGTCGAGTTCAAACTTTGTGTAGGTGCAGCGATGAGTTCACTGACAGTGGTTTTTAGGAGTGTTTCTGAGCCCATGCAGTGATTTCCAGCACAGAGTCAGGTGTGTTTGAGTTCTGCCTGAGGGCCTGAACATCACTTCTCTGGATCTTTGATGGTAACAGATGATGGAATCTTACATCAGAAGCTTGATTGTTAAATCGCTGAACGATTTGAACATGCCGTCTGTCACAGAGAGGTGAACTCCTCCCCATCGTCCCTTCTGATAGTCTCAGTCTCTTTTTTGTCATTTTACTAATCAACACCATCAGTGTCGGCACACTTTTTTATTTTTTAGCTCTGCACAACTTTTCCAGTCTCTTGTTGCCTCTTCCCAAAAATCATTGCATTCTGTTTTTATTTACACCTCTCACAGCGTCTCGCTCTCACTTTTTTGCAGACTGGGCTCTATTAGTCTGACTTTCATTCATGAGTTGTTTATCAACCTCTCAGTGGAAGCTGTGGCTTTAGAAGAGATCCATGAAGTGACGAAGTCACTCTGGATAATAATCTTGTCATCTCCACTTGTTTGGAGCCATAATGTCCTAATCTTCACTATTGTGTCATCCGCAGCTTTGTCTCAGCACAAGGCAATTTTAAAAGAAGTTTACTAAGTAGCAGCTCCGCTTTCAGTCAATAAATAACCATCAGTCAGTCACATAAACATTATTATAGGTGTGGGCCTGAAATAACGTTTCCAGATCATTAACCAAACTGCCTCTGTTGGACTCTGTGAGGAGCGAGAACAGTCGAGCAGTGAAAATCAGCTTCTAAAGCCAGAAATAAAAACTTCTTTACTTTTCATATCCTGCAGATCGAGTTCCAAACGTACGCGGGGCAATTACAGCATATTTAAAGTCCTTTTCACACCGTGTGAGGTTGATTGTTGCCGCGGCGTATCTGAGCACTGAGTGGTGTAATTATTTCTTGCTGCTGTGTGGGCTCACTTAAAGGTGAAACCCACCTTCAGATATCATTACACGTCATCACGGTTTTGTTGCTTTCATGAGACCGTAGCTGAATGATGTCGTTAATTAGTTCCTGAGCCACATCGTGATCGCAGCTGTCTGCGGATCCTCATCCGTCTTTTCACCCAGAGGAAACCGACCCACTGCTCTTCTCAAAGCCTTACTGCATAATGTTATACACTGTCTCTGAGTTTGGATACTTCTGTTAGTGCACTTCCACGCAGTGTGCAGGTATTGGAAAGGACTGTTGGAATACGTTCTGAGTTGTGACTCCCTTATGTCAGTTTTCTGAATAGACTTTTGCTTGGATGCGTAAAATAAGGTCTGTTGTTGAAACTTTCTTTCAGGGTGCTGGTAAAGCTCATGAGGCTCAGCAGGTGAGTCTCACGCTGTACGGCTGCAGAGGCCTGAGCTTGAATCTGCCCCGAGGCGCTTTACTGCCAGTCTTTCTCCCACCTCTCCTGTCTTGTCTAACTAAATAAAGCCTTAAAGCACAAACTTAAGATATTTTTCATGTTTTGTTCTTTGCAATGTGAAACACAGAAGTTACATTTTAAAGCTAAGTGGGGATAACTTGTCCCACAGAATAAAATAAGTTAAAAACAGAGTGTTGCACCTTTTAACTGTTTAATTGTTGAGTCAGCTGCTGCTTTTTGCAGACATTTGCTACCTGTCGGGTGTCTGACCACATAAAACTGAAGTCGAAACTAATGTAATCCTCCTGCTGGCTGAAAATAGTTGAGTGGTTTCCACGATTCTTCGGTGTATCAGCGATTGAGGCTGAGAAGTGTAGCTCCAGCGTTTCATGTTCATCCTTGCTGTGCTCGTCATGTAGCCGCACTTGTCAGTGTGAACACGCTTGTGCACTGAAAATAGCAAGTGTAAGCGTGGAAGTACTCGACTGGAGACGCCGAGCTGGTGTTTGTCTTTGTGCAACAGTGTGACAGACGTGGACGAGCTAAATATTGCAGCACATCAAATATAGATCGAGTTGTGTCCCTCACACTGCCACAGAGACGCTTTCATAGTGTGACTGTCCCTTTGACATGAAGTGTTTCGTTCCCTCTGCTTCTCCTGCAGGTGAAGTATAAGAAGGACTTTGAGGAGAGCAAAGGTCGAGGGTTCAGCATCGTGTCCGACACTCCGGAGATGCAAAGACTCAGAAGGACTCAGGAGCAGATCAGCAACGTATGAACACACACACGATACACACCAAGCTACTGTTTGTCGCTCTGTATATGAGAGTGTGTGTGTGTATGTGTGAGGATGCACTCTGGTCGGTGAGCACAGTCTCTTACACGCACACACACAAACACAAAATGCCTACATCATCAAGCCCTGCAGCGTTTTGACGTCAGCTGTTTGAAGAGGAGCATCTTCTACAACCATTAGTGTAAGTGATCACGACTTCTATTTACTGAATGTAGGCAAAGTAGGTTACATTATGAATGTTTCTGAAAGGCAACAGAAGAAGAAGAAGAAAGGTTTCTGGGAGAGAACAGACGCAAAGGGGAGCGTGAAGGGCCAGAGGAGGAGAACGATAATACACGAGTAACAAGACAAGCTAGTAAACAGGGAGGACGGAGTTACTGCTAGAAGTTTGTGGATGTTTGAATGTTGTAGAATCAACTGAATGAAGTTTGAATTTATTACCAGTAAAGATTAAAAACTATTGAGTGTTTTTACACTAAACGAATGATTTCAGTCCAGAAAGTAGTTTGTCAGAAATGCAGAAGTTACAACTGTTGTGATGTTGAATCATTTAAAATCAACATTTAATGAACTTTATTTTTTGTGATTGTTTTCTTTTTGTGGTGTGTGAGAGAGTGTGTGTGTGTTTGTGCGCACAGATGTTCTACAGATGTGTCCTGAGGACCAGACGACGCTCAGTGGATGATGCTGAGGTCTGTTTGTTTCCTTCCTGTAGTCGTTTTCTGTCTCTTGTTTTTACATCAGTCTGATTGTTCTACGTTTGTATTCCTGCTTTTATAAAACATGTAAAACCAGCAGTCTTGGAGAAATTTTAGAAATTGGTCATGAAGTTAGGATCATGCACTTCTGCCCCTAAAAAGCAAAGATCATCGTGCACTGCTGCATCTACAGTTTATCACGCTGCATCTCCTCCACCGATTCAAAATATTCAAAACCATTCAAACCATTCAAATATGAGCTTAAACAGTACATGTTTTATACTCTGACTTGACATCTCTCTTTATCTCAAATATATGTTAGCATATAAATTATATATAGTCTTTGAAGACTGGTGGACTCTTTGCCTTTATGTTGTTCTAGACATTTTCTTGAGTTTTGTCGTTAGTGGGGTAGTGAAGTGCACTTGTTGTGCTTTTGTGGATCACTGGGAAAAGTCAGTGTGGAGTTTGTTTGGTTTCATGTAAGTGGAGCAAACTAGGAATTGGGAAAGTGTGGAAAAGGGATTCCTCTCTACTTTCTATTTGCAGAGCTGACCTTTGTGATTTTGGTTTATATATTATTAGATCTTGGATGGTTTGTATGGTCGATTTATTGGAACTCCATTGTATTTATTCCATGTTTTATCCTGGAAATCGGGGGTTGTGGGATTACCGAATTACTGAATCTGTGGAGTCTGAGTCTTTTGGGTCCATCGTTTTGTGCAGATTTGCTCAGTTTGAAACACGTGAATGCAAAAACTCTCACTAAAAACCCAAAACAATCATTTGAAATGTAACATATAGAAACATTTGTATGTAGCTCATGGCTAAAACAAAACCTAACTTTACTCTTTGCAGGCTGCCAGTGAGCTGCTAGGTGTTGAGAGGTTAAACAGCATTCAGTAAAAACTGACATGTGTGCAAAAACTTATCAGATTGATTTATATTCAGTGTCATTTTCTGACCTGTTTCCAACTGTCTGACTGACAGTAGATGGTTGAGACGTGTCGTCTGTTGGGAAACCTGCTCACTGTGCAGAGGAAAACCCCGCAGATTCCCTGATGTAGAATCTGCCCGGGCTCAGGCCAGTTTAACCATGTATGAATCCTGGCATGTAGTTTAGGTCCAACACTGGTTATAAACAATTTGACTTCAATAGAAAAGAAAAACACAATTAATTTGTTTGTGTGTTGGAAGTGTAAAGGTGAGGTATGCCCGCCCTCGGCCCATCACAGGACTAACACACGTGTGAGCAGCGTGACCCTCACGTTATCCTGCACACGTGAGAAACTTGGGAAACAGTTCAGTCGTATAAAAATGAGATTGAACAATGTTGGACTGAGTTAATCGTACGCTGACATATTTAGCCGTTTCTTTTCCCTCGTCTCTTCTGGGTTCTTCATTTCCAGCCTGTCGATCTTGGGCTCCGCCTCTGTTTACCTGACCGAGTGATCGCGTTATTCCGCTCCGTTAGCACAAACTCTCCCTCCTCTCTCGCTCTGCTTTAATTAGGACGCACACATTGGCTCTCTCGCTCAATTGCTGTGACCTTTAACAGCCCACACTTTTTATTTTATTACTCAGCTCTTTTCGAGGTTGACTTGGCGAAAGAAAGATGAGGGGGATAAGTGTGAGGAAGAGGAGGTGGACGAAGACGGAGAGAAGCAGTTTGAGTTGAATATGATCAGCAGCTCGTGTTTTATTAGGAAAAATGTTTCATGCTAACCGCTCGGACACGCTGACGGGTGTCGTAGTTCGTCGTCTGTCCTTGAGTCTCATTGCTATGCTGTGGGAATCCAGATGATGTTAACGATGTAGCTGCGGTGATCAAAATGAGAACTTGTTATGTTCCTCACGTCAGGCTTCAATCTGCTCTTAGAAGTGTGTCTGTCGTATGGCTGAGGTTTGAAATTCTTCCTCAGCTTCCCTCAGTTTTTATTACCCGCTCTGATGCTGCTGTCACCTAACGAAGAGTAATTGTCATCGAAGGCGGCGCGAGCGTCTGCTTTGAAATTCATTCATTCCCTGATGGAGATCCTGTCACTCCTGGAGTTCTGACGAGCTGAAACTTTATGACCCTGCCTTCGGTCCACCCTATAGATTAAATACAGCTCCCCCCTGTGGGATCGGGCACCAGCGCGTTAGCAGGAAATCATCACATCTAAAAGTGGTGAGTTGGACCTGCTGCGTATCACCTGCTTCATCACACCCCTCCAGCACCCTGCCACCAGCTGACAGCCTCTAATCACCACCCGGCCATTTTTAGAGAAGCTCCATAAGTTTGTCACACAGGTCGTCACACCTCCCACATCCAGCATGTTCCACTCAGGGTTCACGTCTCAGCCCCGACTGCCACCACTCGGCTTCAGGTTTCACCTCATATTCAGTCTGAGACCTGTGTTAAATTAATAAGTGACTTTAACATATAAGAAACCATCAGCTTTGACTTGATGACTTGCTTTCCTAACCCTTTCCCTAAAGATAGAGGCTTGGATGGAGCGCTGAGAGAGGCGGAGACGGGGAGGAGGGGGGGTCGCATTTCATCTGAAATGAAGGAAGTGAGATTTAGTGCAGAGTGGAGGCTGACTGGGTAAAAGAAGATGATTAGACTAAAGTAGTGAGACAGCACTGACATACGTGGGAGAGTGGAAGTGATGTAACGAACAGAGATTAACCTCGACCCTGCTGTCCTCCGTGCCGTTATTATGTTCAACATAACAGGTGATATTAATACAGAAGGATAGAAAAAGCCTGATTATTGCTCAGTTTAATCTTCAACATCGTGCTGTAAAGCAAGTCCAGTAGTGTTAAGATGAGTCCGTTTATTTTACAAGTGTGTTAAAAACTCTAAATGTTAAAATCAGAACTCAGTTTGGTTTAAAAGCCAAAGAATGAAAATAGTTTTTTAAAGGATTTAAAAATGTTCATAAAGGGGACGTCCGTCCCAACATTTAGGAGAAACTGCTGTGCAGTTTCACCTCTGTGGTGCATCAGCTCAGCTCTGTAGTGTAGAGGGAACAAAAGAAACACCTATAAAGTCTGAAATCATTGGAAACTGTCAGACGCCACCACGGTGACATCTGGCCTTGCTTGTGTGTCCCAGCAGAGTTCGGTGCAGCTTCAAAAAACTGAGCGACAGCAGACTGGCACTTGAATGAAGACCATTACAATAGTACTGGGAGAGCTGGGATGAATTCAAGGCATGCTGAATGAGAGCTTCCCCTCCATCAGTGCTTTAACGTGCACGAAAGTCATTTTGTGTTGTCAGCGATCACTCGCAGGTTCTTTACAAGCAACAGATCCTTAAAGAGTCGAGGTCAGAGCATCCGGAAATAACACAGCTGGTTTTCTGTTTGCTTAATTGAGAAAGAGCGATGTCATCCACACATCACAGTGCAGGCTCATTAGAAGGAAAAACATCATCTGCAAAAAGATGAGACGCGCTTCAGCTTCAAAGCGCTGGTATGGCATAGTTTCCACTGTCAGTAACAGCAGCAGGATCTGAGTTTATCTGTAGTGCAGTACAGTATTACATTAAAAAATAAACTGTTGAAAACCTGAAGAGAAATGTGTTGTTTCTGCTGAGCTGTGGCTGGCAGCAGCACTGGTTCACATCAGGACGAGATCACAGGGCCTCTCCCAGGAAAAGCTTTGTGTTTCAGAATTCATTAACAAGATCTGAGGAAAGACACAAAGAGAGAGAGCTCCTGGTCAGTGAGGAGGCTTTCTTTTCTTTCTTTTTTTACCACCTATAAAAACTCCAAATTCAGCTTCAAGGAGAGACCAAAGCAGCTCGTTCCCAGAGAGTCGTGTTTGCTGTGATTCTGGGTGAGGCTGTGATGGCTGCAGGCCCAAAGTCAGCCAGGACTCAGCTGTTTCTCAGGCCACTGAACCACTGATTTAATGTTTGACCCCTGATGGGTTTGGATCTCTGTGAGTGCTGGTGAGCACAGGAATATCAAGTAGAAGGAAAAATATTATGAGCATTAATGAGAAAGTGCCCCAAGACGATGGTATCACCAGTTATGAAAGCATGCTGGTCTGTAACAGAAGTCAGCAGTGCATCTTCTTGCCAACATTATTCAGTTGTCATGGTAACTGATGTATTTATATATATTTCTTTTTTTTTTACATTTACAATTAACTGTGGGAGGAAAATGCTGTTCTTGGAACAAATCCGTCCGTGGAACTGATCCTGATTTCTAACACAATCCGATAGTAAAGTTTTGCAGTTGTATTTTCTTCACAGTGATCACAATAAAAACTTAAAATCTAAGTTTTTTAATGTGATTGGTCAAAATAAATAAATGGACACCTCCAAAGCTGAAAAAAGAAGCTGAAGTACCAAAGGCTGCAGTTCCTCTAGTGGCCACAAGAGGCTGGCTCCATCAGCGAGTCCTCATAGACATTTAATGTTAAAATCTTTGCAGCAGAAATAAACTTGTTTGCCTGCTTCAAAAAAGATTTTGGTTTCTATTGATGCTTTCCAACATCATAACTACAGTAAGCTGCGTGAATTCTGTTGCAGCTCAATGATTTGGAGACTGTTGAGTTTAAAATTAGGGATGTGACTGCACTGCAGTGTGTTTTCACCCTCACCTCTGCACCGGCTTCTCAGCTGTCTTTGTCTTACTGTTTTAATGCATTTATACATGGAAATCAATTGTATGACTTACAGCAAATCTCTTAATAAGTGGAAGATAATCAATGGTGGCATCAATTAGCAGATATGTGTGTCTTTGGCTTCCTAACCAGGCTTGCTCATGTTAGCAGAAAGCTTATTTCCTCACCTTCTCGTGTAAATTTGGTCACTTTTGTCTTTAAAATCGTGGTGGAGGTGTGGCACAGCTGCAGGGGAGGGGTGGTGCGGTGAGCTCAAGGGCCAGCACCAGCGAGGTTAGAAGGACAGGTGGACATGATCTAACTAATGAGGGTTCCCCCTGTTTATAGTGAGGTCAGAGACCAGAGGCAGCTGGAAAGCTGGTGGACACTTGTGCCGAATCCAGGAAACAGTGTTTATGTGCAAAGTCATTAAAACAATAAAGCACAATGGGAAGTGTGTCGGGTCACGGTCCTTAAATCCTAACATGCAGCAGCCAGTTTACGCTCACCGCTGTAAAAGCCTCAGAAAGCAGAGCACAAGCCGTGGGTGGTGTTTGTGGCAACAGTCGCCTGTCGTATAGTTTACAGGCTGAGCTGGGTTTTGCTCATCGTGGAGCCTTCCAGGTTTGAGCCGTGCACATTCCAGTCCACAGATGTTTTTACTAGTTTGGGATGTAACAGGTACTGGAAAAATCTTTTTCATTAATTAACTTTTTTTAATATGTCGCAGTTTGTAAGATTTGTTGTGTAACCAGGACAATGTACACTTCCAAAGTGCCCAAACCGAGAAAAATGAGCTTTCATTGATTATTGAAGCTTATTTTTTCATATAATCAACAACAACAGCATTATCCACGATCAGAATCATTTATCCACATTTTATTATTTTTTGCTTGATATGCGTATTTTCTTAATTCAGAGTCAGTTTGCTGTTATATGTGGATGATTCGGTGTCAATGGTGATAAATGAACCCTTTGTTGTGTTGAGCTGTGATTAGTCTTTGTGCAGTCTGGGACCAGATGGTCACTCGGCGCCTACGCGGTCGGTCTTTATAAGGTCGACGTCCTGTTTACATGGACAGCCATCTGACACATCCCAGAGCCAGATCACCTGCAGTCTCTGGCTTCATATCGGAAAATCATTCATACCAAACGATGCTGGAATATTTAAAGGAAATGGGTGTTTTAATTCTGCACCTGTGTACACTTTGAGTACAAAAGAAAACATAAACAGATAAAGTATTTAAATTCATCAGTGTGTAACATCAGATGATAGTTCAGTAATACGTTTTAGGGAGTAAGTGATTGTTTTATTTTGAAAATAGTTCCAGCATTAAAACTTCAAATGTAAATATAATATATAACAGTCAACACCAAACTTAATCCTGTGACCTTCAGATCCCATTCCCAACTCTGAACATCACCTAAACACCACAAACAAACTATTTATGTTTTCACTGATTCATTCTGAACAGCTGCTTGATGGAGTTGATCAAAAATAGGGCAGAAAATTAAGAATAATATGCTTTTTTTTTTTTTATCTCATACCTTTAATTAATTTTCTTTGTTTCCAAATATATTAATCTATGAGCTTAATTTCTTAATTACTTTCCAGTTTAGCATTGCAGTGAGCCAAAGCCTGTTGAACAAGTGTAGACAGATACACCCTGGACAGGTCAAAGGTCTATTGAAGCACCAGATCTGAATATTTAAAGACATTAAATTGTTTGACATTAAACACCAGGTGAGGCAGGAACACGTGGGCTCTCACTTCTGGTGTTGATTTATCAGAAATGACTTCTTGTTGTCCAGCTGTTCACTTCTGCAGCCACGCGGGCCTTATTTAAATGTTCCAGCAGAGTTTGGTGTTAGCCGCGGTCCACGCTTTGGGAATCAGTGATATATAACATTATTAGATTTTCAATTCCAACATCAGGCCGGGGTCTTTGCATGTTCTCCCCGTGTTTGCGTGGGTTCCCTCCGGGTACTCCGGCTTCCTCCCACCATCCAAAGACATGCAGCTTGTGGGGATAGGTTAATTGGATAATCCAAATTGCCACTAGGTGTGAATGTGTGAATGGTTGTCTGTCCCTGTGTGTTGGCCCTGCGACAGCCTGGCGACCTGTCCAGGGTGTACCCCGCCTCTCGCCCTATGACAGCTGGGATAGGCTCCAGCGCCCCTGGAAAAGGATAAGCAGAAGCGAATGGATGGATATTTTCGCTATCGTGGATTTATATTGATTTTTTCAGGTATGACTTGAATGTCATAAATAATCAAGCGATTTATAAACTGGTGGTGTAGCTACTCTCAGATCTTTTGGTCTTTCCTGACCCTGCGTGGGTTTAGTTTTGGTTTGCAGACAGAAAGCTGCACATCTGCTCAGCAGAAAAATAAAAAACTCAGCTGGAGATGAGATGTTGAGGTTGTTTGATCTTTTCAGCAGCAACACTGTTGGATCTTTATCTCAGGGCACCAAAGGCAAAGCTAAATGAAGCAATGAACTTGGACTTACACTCTTCAATAAAACATTAAACATAAATGGTAATAATAATAATAATAACTTTAACATATATAGAAATTTTAAAATGAATATGTCAACGCTGTGCTTGTAGTTTATCAGTTACTGCAGGGACCAAGGCATCCGATTAATATTTGTCTGTTTGTAAGTGGTGAATGCCTTCCAGCATACGACACCTTCATCCCTGAACACACACACACCAACAGTCACACAGTCACACAGCTCCGGTGCCCCTGTCTTTGTTTCTGGGCAGCACACGCTGTACCAGAGCTGGCACCGTGGCTGGGATGAGGGGCATGGCGGTGATAAGATTCTGAGTAGCGGGCTAAATGTAGAAGCTAAAAATGATAAGAGGCACTCGATCAACATGAGTCAGAGAAGACATTCAGCCATCGCAGGAGGCTAGACGAGGCAGTGCAGACGCTCACAGGTTTTACTGAATATATAGAGAAACGAGAGGCGAACACGACATTACAGAAACTGAGTGTCGAAGAAGCTCAAAGTTTGACAGCAAAGAAGGTTTAAAGGACCTGGAGTGGAGGAGTGAAGTGCTGGAACAAAGTGACAAAACTGAGTGATCACTACATCGGAGAAGGTTAATAAGAGGCAGTGAGTAAAACCTGAAAGACCGACATACGCAGAGGAAGCCAAGAGCACAACATGGAAAATCAGCCACAGGTTGAAGGTGAGAGAAAAACGAGCGAGTGAGGTGAAGGTCTGAGGACGTAAAGTTGGAGATCTTTGGTGTCAAAATGAAAGTAACAGCACACAGTAACCTGCAGCATTAGGAGATGACTTATAATGTAATGTAATCTTATTCTGAAAAGCCAAAGTTCAACCTGTTGTCCAGTGAGCACAAAAGACGACCTTGATCACAGGGTGAGGATGACTTTGAGGAAGCTGTTAGCACCAGATCAAGGGCGACTGTAACATGGAGGACTGTGACAGGAGGCTCGTCTTTGCTGGACAGCTGTTATCAGCTGACATGGGAAGACTGACCCAACGCAGCTCGGATGTGTCTTCCTGGCTATAAAAGCAAACCCAGATCAACTGCTCGTGTTTTTCTTCCACTCCACCTGGAATCAGACCAGTTGTGATGGTTGTATTTTGGCTAGTTTGTGTTAATGAAATTATCTTTTATTTAAATAAACATCTTGTGTGAACTCTCTGCCTGTCATCTACCCTGAGCCAGTTCATGATGAATAAAATCCAATCAAATACTTTTGCTTTACTTACTTTCTAATCGTGGGGTACAGGCTACATTGACTGCTGAGTTATATCTAGTGTTTTTCAGCAGAGTTGTTATTTATTTCTGTCCCAGTGGTAACCATTACTGTTATTACAGTTTTATGTTACACAGAAGTTGTCGTGGTTTCAGGGTTTTGTGTTGCGTTTGAGTTTGGTTGTGATCGTCGTCGCAGTGCTTGAAGTTTTTGGATTATTATTAGTTTTGGATTCCTTTTGTTCTGAGGGTGATTTTAGTGATGTCAAGGTTTATTTTTGGACTTATTATTTAAGTCTTGGTTCCTCAGGGAGCAGGTGGATGAGAGAGAAGTGGAGGAATACACTGGAAATAAGGGGAATGAAAGT
>NW_005187941.1:61574-95171 GCF_000239375.1 Pundamilia nyererei
GGAGTTCAACATGAACTCTTTTTTCCCTCAGAGCTGGCCGAGGTGGAGAATGACGAGGCTTCAGCTGCAGAGACAAAAAAGGTGGTGACAGTGGAGGAAAATGAAGAGGAGTCCACGGTAACATCAGCGACCACTGTGGGCACGGTTGCTTATACAACTGCTGAAGGTCTGCATGAAGAGGCTGAAAGTCATAATACAGCAGAGGAAGTGGAGGAGGAAGATGATGATGCAAAGGTGGAGGCAGGTGGAAAGGAAAAGGATGAAGATGAGGATACAAAAGCAAAGAGGTTGCTGGTGTCGTGGGAGTCAGAGGTGAGAACCTCGAAATTTGACTGATTTATAAACTCTATCAGAAACAACAAACTCATCAAACACACAATGAGGAGATGAAACTTTTACAAACCTGGGTTTGTGCTTTAATTATACTCAAAACAGAAGGAAATTCATCACAGCACAGAAACGTTTGGGAGCACACGAAACCTGCTGCTCACACCAAAGAGGATCTTAAAATAGTTTCAAGGCTTTTCAGAAAAAGGGCTAAATTCTGCTTCCCTGAGTTACATTTGTGCAGCTCTCATCTCATCAAACATAAAAGAGAGAAAATAAATAAAGTTTCCCACCATTTTCTATTGTTAGAAAGCCTCCATGATAAATCTGATCTCTTTACAAATCTTAATGGTCTTAACATCAGTCTAATTAGAACAAACATAATTGTTCTGCAGAGAGAAACAGCTTCTGGAGGCAGCAGGAGATCTCCATAAAAGTTGTGCTTATTTGGTTATTCTTTGACTGATTTCCCTGTTAACTACAGCAGCATGTTCCCAAACTACCAAACACTTTGAGAATCTTCCCGTTCTTTGATGAAGTCTGTAGAGCAGCAAATTTTGTTAAGAGGAGTCACACCCCCACACCTCTAAGCTCTGAGTGGGAGTCTTTCAGTTGACCTTGGCGCGGGCCTTTGTCTGGCACTGCAGGTTTTTATAAAGG
The DNA here is from genome assembly GCF_000239375.1 of Pundamilia nyererei. NCBI lineage: Eukaryota > Metazoa > Chordata > Actinopteri > Cichliformes > Cichlidae > Pundamilia > Pundamilia nyererei. Next base: position 62,562 of record NW_005187941.1, read on the forward strand.
CTTAGAGAGGATTAGTGAAACTACAAATGAAAATGTGCCATTATTAGCCTTGGATAGTGGGATTTTGGGGGGCTGAATACAGCCTGTTAAGAAAGTCAAAGGATTAACAGTGCATGAATTAGGGAAGTTTCCACTGGTTGACTCAAAGCTTTCTGTTGCTCTGGATCGTTAGTGAAGTCAGTCCATCAGTTTCTACTTCAGCCAGGAAGACTTTATTGCTCTTTTCATTGGACTTCCATTGCTGTTTTATACCCATGGAGTGGCTGGGGGGGTTGCAAAGAGGCTTGCAGCAAAACATTAGCAATTAGAATTGTAGAGATCAGCTAATTTGGCATGATTGTGGCTGATCTTGACTCTTTGACCTGCATGAATAAACTCTATGCTCAACATGTTGTCTGCAGCCTGGTAACATGCAGAGGTGTCATGAAGGACACTAGACTTCTACCTAATGTTGCTCTCATTTGTGCTGTGAGGTTTTGCATGAGGACAGCTGACCCGTGTGTCTGACTCTGACCATTTTCCGTGCCATGTGACATCATAAAGTCACATCTGAAAAAGTGAAATAAAGCAAAGGCATGACAGCCGAATGTCCTGAAACCACATGTTGTTTATAAGCCTTTCCATGTTATCATGTAGGTGTGTGAGAAGCAAATGAAATGTTGGATACTGTGTTTAATGGTCTTCACTCAGGCTTGTCTGCTTTTAAAATCTTTCCCAAACAATGGATGCAAAACTGATTTCATCTAAAAATAAAATCATCAAACCTGCATTTTTCCTGTTAGTTTTAGCATTAACTCTTTAAAGCCGGTCGCTCCGACTATTTTTGAAACCCCTGTAGAACCAGAATCACGTAAACTAGCGCAATAATTTTTTTTTGCATATGAAACCGGAGGAGTTGTACTTACATCTTATGCCATCAGCTTGTCCTTGGTCACGGTTTCCTTCCACATATAGCTTTGCAAAAACTGCATAAAAAGCGCTTGTAGGAACAAAAACATAATATTCCAGAAACACGCTTTGCCGATCCGATCAGCTGTTTGTAACACTTCCTACATTGAAATAGACGTCAGTGCGAACTATCGCATGTCCGCTATTACCTGTCCGAAACCGGAAGTGACATCATTTTCGCGGAAAATGACGTTTTTTTACTTATAGGCCTTAAAAGCCTATACTGGTGTTTTTATAAGTCATGTTTGACTTCATGCTTTTCTGAATAGTTTCTGGGATGCTTAGAACGCAAATTGCACTGCTTTAAATAGTTTATTTTGATGCACCTGCTGGTTTCTTTGCAAATTTGCATCATAGGATTTATTTTCATTTCTTCAGCAGTATATAAAAATTGGTGTATCTCAAAAATAAAACTATGAAGACACTCAAAATAAATGTCCTGTTGTTGGAAACTATTTTTTGCAACTTTTTTGTATTTAAAGTTTTGAGGGATAAGCCTCTTAAATTTTTCTAAGTGGAAATATATGTAAAAAAAACCCCCACAAAAACGATTTCCAATTTTTTTTGTAGTTTATTGCACTGTTTTGCATTTATGTAGTTACTATGGACTTAATTCATACATATTATTAAAATTTGGGCTATAATGGTTGTATTGATGTATAGCAACTTGAAATGCTCCCAAAAATGGCTCCACAGCATGTAAAAATATAATATAGGCTCTGGCGGACTTGGTTCTATGGTAGGTCTTAAAGGGTTAATGGCCACTCATGTAAATGCTGGAATTTTCCTACATCCAAGGATAATAATGTTTTTTCCTCGTTTCTGTCTATATAATGTCAGAATTATTCTTATATATCGTCTCGTGTTTTTCAGGCCTCGTCTGACGGGAAGCCTCCGCTGCCAGACCCGGCGTTTAACAGGAGGTGCAGCCTGCTCGCCAGTGACGTGAGTTCATTTAGTGTCACCTCATTATTTTAATGTCACCGTTCATGCTTATTGTCTACAGTTGTGTCTAAAGCTCTGTGATGCTGCACTTAGTGTAAGCACTGTGAGTTAGTTTGAGCAGCATGCACAAACACACGTGTGCGCTAACACGCTAACGGCGTGCAGCAGCTATAATGTCATCATTTTCTCCTTCTTAGGCAGCTGGAGAGGATTTTATGAACTTATAAACTGCCTGGTGGTTTGATCTGTAATTCATAATCACAATAGTAGATCTATATTTTAAAATGTAAAAATCAGAAGTAAGTAAACCTTTCAAACTAATGTTTTGGAATAGAAAGCACAATGTTTGCATTAAAATATGGTTCAAGGGTCAGGTTTTTTTCAAGTTTCAAATACTTGCTTTAGAAATAGAAATCAGCAGAACATAAAGACGCTCAAATACATTTCACGAACAATAAAACTGTACTTGAGTAAATGTACCAGGTGACGTTCCACCGTTGAGAAGTGTACGAATCAACAGGATCTTTCCTTGAAATACTTTGTTGCCCACATGAACTCTTTGTATTACCAACAGCACAACTGAGCCTCATCTTTAAAAAAGAAAAACCCTGTTTATTCGTTTTTTTCAAATATCTTCGGGGGAAATGGAGGCCATTGCTATTGCTCTGTTTTTGCTTTTTGCAGAAAGAATCATGCACTAGTTGCCAAAATATTCAAATCTAATTCAACATCATTCTGCTAATTTCAACAGAACTAATGAGGTTCACTGCAGTGAGGGAGCTCCTGAATGTTCCAGTTTTCAGCCCTCTGAAATTATTGATTCAGTTCTGAGAGAGGATCATGTGAATATCTGTGAAATGTTTCATGGCTGTCAATGTGACAGTTGGGAACATAATGACACAAAGTGTTGTCATCATGTCCCCATCTCTTTAACTAAGCAGACTGCTTAGAAATGCAGACAATGATTATCATGTGATTAAGATTAAATGCCTCTGCAATTGTAAATGTTCCCGTCACAGAAAAGCAAAAGTGGAAACTTCGGCTCGTATATGCACCACCCACAGCAGAGGCCTGACAGGCTACACCAGCAGAATAGCCGTTGGGGTCCCAGTTGGCTCTGCTGATGTCGTGCCGCTAGCTCGGCTAAATTCTCGGGCTGAAATGTCATCACGGTGAAGTCCGACGTGGTGCGTAACACCTGCTGCTGTTTGCGTCGCCTGATTTGTAACTCATGAATAAAATGTGAACTTCTCGAGGCGTAAGACAGAAATGTGTCATCCTCTCTTCCAGCACAAAGAGCGTTGCCATTGGTAACCAAAGTGCTGCGCTGCCCTTTATTCAACACGCAGAGAAAATATACTCAAAGGAGAAAAAATGCTTTCTGACTTCTAAAACAGCCTTTTGGAGTAAAACGCTGAATGAGGCTGAATGTTGCTGTTGGATGTGGGAGGGCGAGATATTGATTCCCTGGTGTGAGACAAACTTGGCAGCTTGGCTGTTAGCAACATCAGAATGAGTCATCAGCTACAGTGGAAGCAACTCAACCCACCTGATGAAATCATTTTCACTTTTATTCCTCCAGCCGCTCTCTACATGGGAGAAAACCTGCCCTCAAACATCCTTTTAAGAGGTGTAACACACACTAATGACTTTGCCATCCTTCGGCAGAATCTTAATGAATTTGCACAACAGATGGTGGAAAAAATCAGATTTTTCTTTTTTTCTTTGGTTGATTCTATAAATGGTAAAGCTGACATCCACCAAAAGACCAATTTAGAGTTGTGTTTGTGACAACTTGAATGAAGACAGCTACATTTATCAGACCATTTCTAAAATATAGATGTAACTACCGCTGCTAGGTCCAACCGCTCGCACTGAGCCCTAAGAATAGAAGACGTTTCTCTGCAGATGTTATGAAAGGTTAAAGGTGCCCAAGAAAGCACAAAATGTTCTGCTTTACAGTTTAATACTGACATTTATGGCTAATGGACTAGAACTAATAATGCTTTTCTACTCTTCAACTTCTACATCTAAACACTTTTAAACTAACAATCACACTTTTGTACTTCAGTGAAGACATCAGGGGCAAAACTAGAGGAGGCGGAGCTCAAACCCTTAACCTTCCAGTTGGTAGATAGCTTGCTGTACCTCCTGAGCCACAGCCATCCCATATGGAGACTGGCTCACTTTTATAGCAAGCCTCAGGTAGCCAATGGGGCTTTGGTTAACCTCGGTAACCAAGGACGTGTCTGAGAAGCTTAACATGGTGTAGGAGTGTATTGTAACCCCAACTCTAACGAAGTAATGGCTAAACCTGATTGAACAACAGCAAAAGGACGAGTTTTAAAAACCATAAAATGAGGTGTAAATAAACTGAAACAGGATTAATGGTCCCCCTTCCCTCGGGACAGTGGCTGTGGGAGTTTTGTAAGAACAGTGTACAAACAGGAGTCTGCTGACTGCACTGTGCTCACCTTTATTTCCTTTAAACTCAACTTTCATCCTTTTCTATTGTTAATAATAAATAATGAAGAAAATTGTTTGAGGCTGAACTATGTTTGTCTTGTTTGAGAGCCGCTTTATTAAAAATATGGTGAGAATAGGTGTCTGACCAAGCGTTGGTTTGTGTCGAGGTGTTGAGAACGTGTTGTTCTGCTTATTTGTGTTGAGTCTGAAGTCGGCCTCGCGTGTTCCTGGTTAGAAGCCATCGAAGCTGTATTTAGTACTTTAAGCACCTGTCGCTTTTTGCCCACACTGACTTCCTGTCACAGATTGGCTGTGACAGATTGTCGTCTGTGGATTAATTCCATTTTTCTCCAGAGTCTCTACAGAAAATCTGCCAGGCTGTTATTGGACCGAACATCCAATCAGATTCAGACAAACACCAAACTGCACATTGTGAAAATATATGGTGAACTATTTGCAGGTCACTTCATTAGCAAAGCACCAGAATACAGAAAGTTTGCATAATTTTAATCAGTCTGGGATCATGAAGTTAATAAAAGCAGCTTGTTTTGTTGAACAGAGAATAAAACTGAGAATAATCCAGAAATTAAGAGACATCCAGAGTAACTGTAGATATAAGTTTCATTGTTTAACCATTAAATAATGAAACTTATACGTATATGTATACAACAATGGTGAAAGCCCACAAAATTCCCCAAACGTACAACCAATTAATCAGCTTTCTGGAGAGCCCACACAGCTCTGGAGACACACAAGCCCCGCCCACCCGATACAACCTAATGCCAAACAGAAGAGAGGAGAGCTCAGTCAGGCAGGAGCCAATCAGGAGAAGGTGTAGCAGTGATACTTCACCTGGAGTTCATGTAACGGGGTCGGCTTGTGCTGTCAGTGATCCCCAGTGTAAGTTACATAATGCAGTTAATGTATTTCAATCCTCTGATGCTAATTAAAAGGTAGGCAGCAGAGAGAGATTCTGAAACTCACAACCTGAAGGGATGAAACGTCTGCACGGCTGAAAAACACATCACACGGTCCTCGTGGGGACGCAGCTCAAGTTCACGAGAAGTTCGGCTCAGAAACACGTTAACACTCGTGTCTCATCCTCCAGGTCAGATATAAAGAAGACTTCGAGAAGATGAAGGGACAGAGTCTGTTTGTTCCCGGAGCCGAACTCATCCACGCCAAGAACATCAGCGCTGTGATCTCTGAGGTCTGACACACATCGTACTTGTGCTTCAATGTTAAGTGAGGGCCAGGCCAGATCTGCTGTCTTTGTCTAACATTTCCTCATCTCTGGGGTCTAAAATTGGCCCTACGTTGACTCGTTCTCTCTCTTTTAAACGTTGATCGAGTTGTCTGCTCATTGTGCTGAAATGTGACTGTTTCAGTCTAAGTATAAGGAGGAGGGGAAGAAGGAGGCGGCTGTTTCGCTGTACTCCATCCTGCCGGAGACTCCAGAGACGCAACATGCCAGAGAGGCTTCAGAGCTGCAGAGCGAGGTAGTTCAACTTCAATATGGCCAGATTTTAGTCAGTTTCTCCACACGAGCCACGTTTACAGCGTTCTCATAGAAACTATGACTGAAACTCTGAACACAAGACCGTTAAATTTCCCATTAAAAATGTTTCACTGACTTTAGCACTGACAGTCGCGTGTGTTTGTTTTTCAGATTAAATACAAAGGAAACGTGAAGACAAAGATTTCCTCGTCCCTTTATTCTCTGCTGCCAGAAACCACAGAGACTCAGTTTGTCAAAGAGCTGTCTGAGATACTGAGCGAGGTCAGACCCGACGGATGGATTGTTGAGACTAAATGTTAAAATGGAAAATAAATGAAGATGAGTGAATGAAGTGTTATGTCAGCACCACTCGTCCCTCTGAAACTCTCTCTGCTCCTCAGAACAAGTACAAGGAGGAGGGAAAGAAGGAGATGAGCAGCAGTTTGTACTCTCAGCTTCCCGAAACCACCGAGATGCAGCTCGCCAAGACCGTCCACGAGTTCCAGAGCGAGGTACTCGCCTGTTATACAGCAGCTCTGTGTCAACATGTTTCAGCTGAGCCCGTATCACAGCTGCTCACGCTGACTGTGGCAGATTCATGCAGCTGTAGAGCTCGGAAGACGTCCGCCACACTGACTCTAAAGTTCATCTGTAAAGAGCTACTAGTTTGTGTCTTGTTACTTCCTGGTCTATTCTGGTTGGTTCTGATGTCGTTCTGTTTCAGAAAAAGTACAAAGAAGACGGGAAGAGGAAGGCCTCCATCTCCATCTACTCCCAGCTCGCTGATACTCCAGAAATACAGCACGCTCTGGAGGTGTCACAGCTGCAGAGTGAGGTACACACACACACACACACACACACACACACACACACACACACACACACACACACACACACACACACACAAACTGTATCCATGATCGTCTTTTACAAATATCTGTCAGTGCAAGATTAAACGCGCCTGCTCGAGACTCATTTCCACCTTCGGTCTTTCAGATTTGAGTGAATGCAAATGTAACAAAATATGTAACATACATTTTTAGAAACAGCAAAGAAAAAGCAAAATGACACCAAAGTTGACAGTGAGACATGAAGGAAAGATAGAGGGAAGGAAAGAAGGAAGAATGGAAAGGACAAGAGAGAGAAAAAAAGAGGAAGGTGAGAGAAGAAGAAAGGAAGTGGAAGAAAATAATAAAGACAGGACTGAAACTAAAGAGGAAGAAAGAGATAGAAGGAAGGAAGGATGAAAGAGGAAGGGTGAGATGAAGAAAGGAAAAAAGAGAGAGAAAAGGAAAAGAAATAAAGACAGGAAGGAAACAGGTGAGAGGAAAGAAGAAAGAAAGGAAGAGAAGAAGAAAGAAAGTGAGAAAGTAAAATAAAGAGAACTAAATTAAGAGAGGAAGAAAAAGATAGATGAGGAAGGAAGGATGAAAAAGAAAGAAAGAAGGAAGGAAGGGCATAAGAAAGGAAACGGTGAGGAGAAGATGGAAAGGAAAGGAGAATGGGAAAGACGAGGAAAGAAAGCAGAGCAACAAAAGAAGGAACAGTAAGGAAAGGAGAGAGGAAGGAAGGAAGGATGGAAGGAAGGACAGAAGGAAGGAAGGAAGGAAGGAAGGAAGGATGGAAGGAAGGAAGGAAGGAAGGCCTCGCAGCCATCCCGGGCGTTACTGAACGAGCAGCAGAGGCTCAGAGTTTGAACAGATGGCTCTTTTTCTGAAATCGTTCTGTTTTTTGCCGTTGTCGTCTTCTCTGTTTTATCCCTGAGCTCAGCCTCTCATCACTCGCTCTCTGTCCCAGGTGAATTATCGCCCCAAGACGATGGTTAGAGGAGCTCCCGCCTCTCTCTACTCACAGCTGCCCGACACCACAGAGATCCAGTTTGCCAGAGAGATGACTGAGATGCACAGCGAGGTACGACACAGGCGCACCTTTACAACATACTGTGTGCAAACAAGATGAAACTCTCCACAAGCTCTCGTGCTGTCGGACTCGGCAGCAAAATGTCAGAAATATTCTCGAGACCTGAAAGTTCCCATGTGTTCTCACAGCGTTGAATGAGGAGCAGAAGAAGAAGTTTCCTTTGATAGATTCATATAAGACATTAAAAACAACAAGACTCTGTTCTGTGTTTTTACATTACTGACTCACAGGATCCCCACAGGTCCACCATGAACATCTGATGCATTATTTTGTACTGTCTCCCCACAGAGTAAGTACAAAGAGGGCGGCAGGAGGAGCCTCTCCCAGAGTTTCTACTCTCAGCTCCCAGAAACCGCCGAGACCCAGTTTGCTAAAACAGTTGCTGAGCTGCAGAGCGAGGTGAGCCAGCCTCACAGCTACGTGTGCAGATATAATCACAACTCGTGCGTGATTAGTTATAAAAAGGGAAAATTAGTTGTTTCACGTGCACACTGTGGGAAAATAAAGTGCCTCATTGTATGTTTATGGGTGCAGTTTGTCCCCTGAGGTGGTGCCGCTGTGGTTTTACAGAAACCAGCATTAAAGCTGTGGGCAAAGTTTTATTCCTGTAACGCTGCTCAATGCACCCTTTAAATTAAGCAGAAGGCATTTACTGAAATATGAAAAGTCTCATTCTGTGTCTATATGGGTGGAATAAACACCAGTGGGAAGGTCCACACTGTCGCACACTTTCCTCTTTCAGTTTTCCTGTTTTTTCATGGTGCAGATTATTTGACCTCTGTGTCAGACAAATGAATCAAGCATAACAATCAACCACTGAAACAAACTGTTCAGTAAGTACAGAGTTACTGTCACTTCATCTTAAGACCTGAACTCTTCCACGGCAGCATTTTTAATTTCTCTTTGATATTTGGGCTGATTGGGGCCCAATGAATGTAAAAACAAAGAATTTACCTTATTTTTGTTTTTATAAAAATCAGAGCCACATATGATGATATTCGTTTAAAACTTTGATAGAACAGTAGCAGCATAATGTCCTCGTAAGTGGATATCAGGCCCTTGTAGAGCAAAATTGAGTATTTTGGTCTAAATAACCCAAAATGTGATGTGGACGCCAGGTCCTAGGAGGTTAAACTAACTTGCTTTACTTCCTGGATAACAACAATAATTCTATTTTGGCATAAAAATATGATTTTAATTAAATTGTTTGTGAATGCTGATGGATTAACAATTACAGAAACATTAAAAATTACCAACAGTGTTAATTCAGGTCAGCTGTGAGGAGGGGGGATCATTTATTTGTTAAGCGCTGGACCTCTGCACCTGATTTTGCACCTTTCTAAAAAATAAACAGTCCTGTGTTGCTCTTGGATTTCTCTTTTTAATTACTCAGAAACACGTATTTGTCTTTTTAGACCTCTGAAAGTTGCACATAGATACCTGGAGTTTGCTTCCCGACAGTTTTGTAGGTTGTACCTGTGAGCACAGACGTGGACTTTTACTGCACATTTATATTTCATGTTTGTTCGTGTTTGAAGGCTTTTATGAGCTGACGCTGGATTAATATTTGTCTCTGTTTTCAGAGGCGCTACAAAGAGTCGGGGAAGAAGGGCGTGAACTCGTCTCTGTACGCTCTGCTCCCGGAAACGCTGGAGACGGCTCGCGCCAGGGAGGTGTCGGAGCTGTGCAGTGAGGTACAGGAACTGTACAAAGCCAGAGAAATGTTGCAATAAATTACATCTGTAGGTGGAGATTTTTTGGACTTATTTAATTAAATAATATTTTGTAGTTCGAGTTATTTCAGTAACATTTGGGATCATTTCTGGAGAAACGTGCAGATTTTTGTAGAAGTATTTTCTGTGTGGATGAACTTTGCTGTGATCACAGGTGAAGTATAAAGAAGACGGTAAAAAGGAGATGAACATCAGCCTGTACTCTCTGCTGCCCGAGACCATCGACACACAGCACGCCAAGCAGGTGTCAGACCTGCAGAGTGAGGTACCCAACAACCAGGTTTTTTAAAAAACTTTAAACCTGAGTAAGACTATTAGTAAAAAAGACATTTATATGATCATCATACGATTTTCAAGGATCATTGTGTTGTTCTTCAGCCATCTTTAAACTGTGTTAGCTTTAATGTTGAACTCAGCCTCGTCTTGTCTCCTGCAGGTGAAATATAAAGAAGGTCTGAAGCAGAAGATTCAGAGCAGTTTGTACCATCGGCTCCCAGAGACCACAGAGACACAGCTGGCCAAACAGCTGTCTGAGCTGCAGAGTGAGGTACACGATGACATGTTTACTGTTGTTAAAGTATGACTAAGAAAGATGTTTGAGGTAAGAAAGAAGATTTGAAGCAAAAATAAGGGCGAGGAGAGTTTCAAAGTGAAAGAAAAATAATAAAAACGGAGCCTTTAATCAGTGAGGCTGTCAGATATTTGAGCTTGACTTCCAAATGAGCGTCCACGTCCACCAGAACATGACACGGCTGCTGCCGGGGTCACTTTCGGTGACACGCTCCTCTGTGTTCGGTTCTGGCTCCTTACATTCGGACGACTCTGGTTTTCCTGCTACTTCAGTGCAGCACTTCCTGTTTTCTTGATATGAAAACCATCCTTTCATCTTGTGCTCTCAGTCTTTGGGTCTTTCCTTGAACTGTGGCAGGAAAAAACCTTTTCACATCCCTGACAGACTGAATAAATCATTTCAAATCTCATTTCTCAGTTAAATCAATATTTACTCAGTGACAGAGAATCAAAGCTGAAAAATGGAAAAGCAACTTAGACGTGATACTGATGTGTATAAATGTGAATTAGAGCTGAAAAGAATCTGTTTTCCACTCGTTTTTTAGATGTCGCAGTAACAGCGAGTGAGCAGCAGCCGCGCAGCAGCGTGAAGTCGAATTTTCATTAAAAAATGAAGAGGCTTGTGCTAAATATACCGCTGCATTGTGAGAGTGAGCTGCTTCACTCCTCAATCGTTTGAAGCTTGCTTTCCAACAGCAGAGTGCGAACTGTAGTTTCTAATAACATGATCACTGACGGCCTGATCATTCAAGTCATAGTTCATGTCAACTCTTGTTTGTTGAAGTCATTCAGAGGACGCTCAGTATCAGCTCCTGTCCCAGACTGCAGACACGTCTGGGTTTAGTCTGAGTGACGTGTCGGCTCAAAGTCTCCGACTTGGCTGGACTTTGTGGGCCACGTGTGAGGCAGACGCTGGATCAAATGTGTTGGTCAAAGCCCAAAGGAGACTGTAAATACGGGACATCTGGACCAGACAGTTATTGCTTTCTGTGTTTAGTGCTGCTCAAGCAGCTCTGACCCACCGGAGCGTGATGACGGGATCTCTGGGGTGCCGTGTGGTGTCTGACACAGGACGCTGGCACTGGATCCTTTGGGTCCCGTGCTTTCTGATGCATCCAGCAGAGGCACCAGAGGCGAGGCCAGCGCCGTGGACTCGTTTATATCTTTGGAGCTTTTCCCGCAAGTTTTGTGGTACGGCAGGACGCACGGTGCTGACGGGATCAGCTGCAGTTATCCATCAGTGCTGTTCTCGTCAACTGTCGGAGGTGCGAAGAAGAAAGGCATTGTCTAATAATATGTTGCATATGGGTTTGGTTACGTGACTGTCTCATTCTCGTTTCATTAAAAAAAGCTACTTTTAAAAAAAGCCCACTTTTTCTTCTCCGTCGCCTTTTTCACAGAGACACTTTGATTGATTCGCATCGATCCTGAGGAGTGTAACAGTGATGGCCGTCGTTTACTGAGAAGGGATATTTATTAGTTTTTGTTGACGTCTGCAGGTGAAATATAAAGAAGACGGAAGGAAGAAGGCGAGCGAATGCCTGTATTCTCTGCTGCCTGAAACTCTGGAGACACAACACGCTAAAGAGGCCGCAGAGCTGCTCAGTGAGGTGAGAGCAGCCTTTCAGTTTGTTGCTCTGACATGAGAAAATAGATCCAACTAGTGAAGATTATTCGTGTTTCCTGTTGTGGATTTAACCAGATTAAATATAAGGAGGGTGGGAAGAAGGAGATGTCCAGCTCGCTGTACTCCACTCTGCCCGCCACTTCAGAAACCAGCTTCGCCAGAGAGATGAGCGACATGCTGAGCGAGGTAAATGTGATGTCATGACCTCTGCTCCAGTCTCCCATCAGTTATGATAAAGCATGTCGTTTTGGGGAGGTTGAGCTTTTCTTCTTCTTCTTTTCTTTTTTAACAAACTCTGATTATGAACCTGAGTCTCATCACACTGAAAAATAACCTAAAAACAAAAACAGTGATGTGACAGTTGTTTGTCTGCAGAATCTCAGAAACTGCTTGATTTGTTCACGTGGACTTTTCATGCTTTCATGTGAATTTCTGTCACACGCACAGTGGTGGATGTTCATGCTTAGCCTGCTCACAGGTTCAAGTTAGGTGAGAGAGGTCAGTGTGTCAAAGGTCAAAGTTCAGAAAGCTCTAAACACCCAGTTTCAGGCTGTTTTTTTCTTTTTTAATCTTTTGGCCCATGTGTTGTCAGCTGTGAGCACAGAAGCCCCACCCACCTGCTGTGCAAACCCTCTGTTTACAAAGGGCAGCCAATCAGAGGGAGGTTTGCTCCGGAGGGCCTCCCACAAAAAGCCCAGTATCAGAGAAAAAAGTATTATTTTGAACTGTGAATCATAGAAATATGAAGCATTCAGTTAATTGCAGTTCAATACAGATTTATTTATAAAAATGCACATGTCCGCATAATTTAAATAATAAGGCCACACCTTTAAAGCATTTAGTGTAGACGCCCATCACTCTATGCACTAGAGTGAGAGTGATGGAGGGAAAACTCTGCAGCTGAGGCTGCTGAGAAAACAGCAGAGAGAGGAAAGCCGATCGTTTAGAAACACAGAAAATGAAGACGTCACAGGAAGCTCACCGGAGGTTCCTGCAGAAAACACCCGACAATGAGAACAAAAGTGAAGAACACAACGAGATTTCACAGAAGTAAAACTGAAGGAAATAAAGTCTGAGTAATAATTAAGAAGCTAAAACTCGTGTTTTTACCAAATCAGGGGCTCAGACTAGAAGTTTAATTAGTTTGGTGTGTTTTTAACTTCAGTAATCACAGTTATTATCATCTGTAATTAATGACAATGAGCCTGACTGGGCAGGAAATTAAAGCAAATCTCATAAAAACCATCAGGTTGAAAAACGACTGAGAAAAACTGACTTATAGGATTTAATGCAGGAAAAGTTAAAGAAGCATCTAAAAAGGCATACTCACAGTAACATCAGCTCTGATGAAAGCACATGGGCCGACGTAGCTGATCACGTTACGGCGGGCACAGGTCAAAGGTTTATCAAAGACTTATCTCAGCAGCAGTCAGTGAATCGTAAAATAAACAGGACGGCATGTAAAGAGGCTGAAACAGGAGCAGCATCGGGTCTCCTGTTCCTGCACAGAAACTCGTGTCAGCTCATCGTTAGTTGGTTTGTCTGCACTGCTGCATTTAATTAGCATTACAGATACAGTCTGCACTGCCGAGGCTCGGCTCGCTGTCACTATTGATCTGTGAAAGCACAAATATGCGTTCATTTAACACAAGTGATGAAAAAGCAAACGACAACAAAGAGAAATAAATACAGAGAGAAGTGTGGCTAATCCGTATGCCTTACAGATGCTCGAGTCCTTTATATCTAATAGATCTGAAGAGTTCATCACTGAAGAGAAGGAAGTAACTCTTCCTGTTTTTGATGTGCTGTCTTTTAACAGGTTAAATACAAAGAGAGCGGGATGAAGAGCCTGTCTAAGAGTGCCTACAGTCAGCTACCAGAGACCGCAGAGATGCAGTTTGCCAAAAATGTTGCTGCGCTGCAGAGCGAGGTGAGGAGCAGGTGTCTTTGTGGGAAATGTTTTCAGCTGATTCGCGGCAGAAAACAACTTCTTCCTCTTGAAGTAGCAGAAATGAAACATTTACGACAGATTCTAAAGCAGCAAAATGAACATTTTTAACATTTCAGTTTTGTCACAGTTAAAAATACAATTATTCTTCCTCCCAAAGCAGCGTCACAAACACAGAAGAAGAGAAAACAATGTTTGTGTTTATAGCAATTCCTCATCAGTCTGTGTTAATCACACTACCAGACAACACAGTAAAGAAAAAGTTCAAATCTCAATATCAATATTATTTTTGTCTGTCCACCTCATGAATCTTTCAAAATAAAAGCCATCTTATATTTTTCCATTTGAAGTCTTTTAATGTGAAACAACAGCAGGAAGAACTGTTGCATTAGAAGTGACTTTAAACAGCATGAGCCTAGAAACCACTATAGGAAATATACAGTGTTTATTTATATTGTGGACGTTGACATTTTAATATTTTTGTGAATTTAACATCAAACTGAACTTAACCCACTGATGCAGATCACAGAGATTCAAAAAGTCAGTTTAACTATAGAAGATGCAAACTGTGAAAGGCCACTGAGGTCGTGTTTAATGAATTGCTGTCAAAGTCTGTTCCTTGAACTGTTATAAAATCAAAAGTGTAATTTCATCAAATTATTTTCAGATGAAGTACAAAAAGGGGAAGAAAGACGTGTCGAGCTCTCTGTACTCCACCCTGCCGCAGACTCTGGAGACGCTGCACGCCAAAGAAGCCTCTGAAGTGCGGAGCGAGGTAAAACCCTTCACTGCTGTGATTGTAGACTAAACATACACATCTATCAGTACATACAGATATTTGGATTTACAGTAAATAGCACTGAGGCAGAGCAGGCGTACACGATACTTAAAACAGCTGATTAATTCAAATACAGTTATGAGTTCAAATGAAATAAAAATGAATAAAATAGTCGTTAAATTTTGTGTTTGTTGGATCCTAAAGGTTGCAGGAGTTCAGTTAGCTGGTTTGAATAGTTCATATCATTGGGCAGACAGATGTGGAACCCTGTGGAACAGTGTTCAATGCTAGAAGTTTGCTCACCATCACTGACAGTTTGATACTCTGCATGTGATCCTGTTTGTGCTCAGCTGAACTACAAGGCCGACCAGAAGAAAACTCTTTCCTGCAGCCTCTTCCACCTCCTGCCAGAGACGTTAGAGACGGCTCACGCTAAAGAAGTCTCCGAGCTGCTCAGTGAGGTAAATAGAAGAGAAAAAAAACAAGAATTACTTTAAAGGGCAGAAGCTGCCGATTAAATCAAATGTTTTTTCTAGGTGAAATATAAAGAAGACGGTAAGAAGGAGATGAACATCAACCTGTACTCTCTGCTGCCCGAGACCATCGACACACAGCACGCCAAAGAGGTGTCGAACCTGCAGAGTGAGGTACTTTAATCCCATTTTAATGGCTTTTTCTTTCCATCATCAGTCGAGATAAACAACCTGTGTATGCAGTACTCCGAATTAAAAAAAGAGTACACATAATAATTTATGAGACAGAGAAAAGTAGGAATAAGAAAGTAGGTGCGATTTTATTTATCAGGATAAATATTACAAAGTGTTTCACACCAAATAAAAAAATGAGGGAAATGAATGTTTGAACATAGAAGACTGCAGATCTTTGTGTGATCTGAAGTCCAGTGAGTTGAAGTGTGGAGTAAACCACGAAACAGACGTCTGGCCTCAGTTTGTTAAATAATACAAAACAATCGAATCCATTGAAATCTGGACAAAAAATGAAAAGATGTGTTTCTTCTTCATCTCCTGCAGGTGAAATATAAAGAAGGTCTGAAGCAGAAGATTCAGAGCAGTTTGTACCATCGGCTCCCAGAGACCACAGAGACACAGCTGGCCAAACAGCTGTCTGAGCTGCAGAGTGAGGTCGGCACTCAAACAGGAAAGGCTTGAAATTTGTGCCTGTTTGTTATCAAGAATAAGTTATTATTTTATTATTCAGTGTAGCTTTAAATCCCCTCCCTCAGGCCAGTGTTGACTCTTTTGCCACCTGCAGTCAGCTGAGACTGAAGAAGTCACTTAGATGAGTGAAACGTTTCTCCCACTGAAAACGTCCAGATGAACAGAATCCAACTTTGGGGAAACCCAACAAAATCCATAAATAACAATCTGTTCAGAATCTACTCCTAATGTGCAAATGTCTTAAAACACCGGTAAACAGCAGGCAGCATTAAAACTAATTCTGTTGTTTCCATGTTCAACTGTTGTGCTTTGTGTGTGACGTGCACCAAGATAACTACTCAACCTGCCCGGGCAGCAGCGTAGCATATGCATGGCAAAGATTAGCTCCATGTGGGGTAAAACAGTAACTACAGGCTGCAGAGAGTGATGCACAAGCCATCACTGATGCTAACGGTTCATTTGAAATTGCAGACCAAGTACAAGGAGGCTGGTAAAAAGGAGGCGACCGGCTGCCTGTACTCCCTCCTGCCTCACACCATGGACACGCAGCACGCGAAAGAAGCTGCAGAGCTGCTGAGTGAGGTAATGTGTTGTTTTCTTGTAGTATTACCTGATGACTAGTTATCCACAGAGGGATGATTAGGAGCAAATAAAAGATTCATATGTGACAATGGGCAAACATGAAGACAGGGAAGAGAACAGATGGCAGGAAGGAATGAGCGTGACAGAAACAAAGAAGTACAAAGAAGAAACCCAACAAGTGCGACCAGCACACGGCAATTCAAGCTAAACTGTCAGAGAGTAAAAGTATGTAGCATGATAAACATTTTTGGCTCCACAGGTAAAATACAAAGAGAGCGGGAAGAAGGCGATGTCCAGCTCGCTGTACGCCACTCTACCCGACACTTCAGAAACCAGCTTCGCCAGAGAGATGAGCGACGTGCTGAGCGAGGTAAATAAAACATCAAAGTATCCCACAGTCACCTGATGATGACCAGAGCAGAATCTAAAACCACTTCAGAAGAGAAATATGACGGAAAGTCATCAAAACAGGAAACAAGATAAAAACGTTTGTGTTGCAGCAATAGAGCAAACATTTTACTGCCCAGAGCTGACGGCAACAGAGTTCGGCTGCACATTTTGGCTAAAAAGAAGCTGTGAGACTTCAAAACTGCTCAGTTAGTTGGTATAAAAAGGATTTCTCTGTTTTCCTGAAAATAAGAGAACAAACTAAATTAGAGTAGAAGATGTTCTTTGTGCTTCCCCACCAAACGCTTTTAAAAACATGAGAGTGACGCGTGCTGCTGCACAGGCTGACGTGTTTCCTGTTACATGTCAAACGTTTAGTGTGACTCAGTCCAACATGCCACAAATACTCACTGTAGAGCACAAGATGTTGATTTCTCCACACTTGAAAATGCACTTTTTACTAAAAAATCAATGATGGGTTTGGATAATGGATGGAAACGTGACACATCAGTACTGTTGCTATAGTTACCTGGTTTTAATATACTTGATGCACAGATTTAAACATCATGGTTAGGCTGTTCGCTGGTTTCCAGGTTATCATTACATGAAAGTCATCGTCCGAAACAACGTCCCGATCTTAAAGTCTTGTGTGAGATTAGGTCAAATATGCTGTCTCGTCATTTGTTTGCCTGACATTTTGGAGAGAGATCGAATAAACAGCAGCGCTTCAACATGCAGGAGGGATCCAGGCTGTGCTTCAACTGAGAACTGAGAGCAAAAATAGGGAAATGCAGAGAGAACTGCAGTAAGAATGCCCTTTGATTAGTTATAAATAATCACTACCCAGATTATTCACCGCTCTCTGATGCTTCTACCTTAGACGCTCATCAGAGGGCAGATTAGCATCAGAAACAGGATCAAAGCATCGCAGGCTGTTCGCAGCACGTACTGGAGAGGAGTTAATAACAATATCTGATCTGTAAGCAACGAAAGATGGGAAACATTTGTTTTTAAGGATTCAGATAAAAGTGACATTTTTGCCTCTCACTTATTACAGTTTCAAAAAAGTCAATATTTCCACTAAGTTAGTTACACAGCTAATAAAACTGAGTTTTTCACCATTAACGATCCTCTAACATGTACATGATCGCATTTAAATGTGAAAAAGTGTTGGTGTTGGGGCCATTTTCTCTGCTTTTTACTGTTGGCAGACTTGTTCGACTGTGCAAAAACAGCCTGTTTATTATTCCTTCAACCACCTTCTGAAAAATCTTGACCGTATATGTGGGTGTCAAAGGACTGTGGGACGTGTTTTTAATACCTTTTCTTGCAAACAACAGACTGGTTGGTTTGTGAGCAGCTGTAGGCTGTATACAGTATGTGGATTTTCACGTATGTGTTGCAAATCCATGTAAAATACATATTCTAAATGTGCTGCATACGTGCTCACAAAACTTTATCAGTGTCAGAATATTCTACATGTCTTAGATCTATGACAGAATATCACAGTAGTGTTTACATGACTATGACCTGGAAGCGGAATATTTCTCCAACATAGCTTAAGGCTGGTTGTGCAGCATTCAGGCCTTTTAAAACCCTTCAGGATATTTTACATTACTTGTCCATCTTTTCCAGAACAAGTACAAGGAGGCTATGAAGAGAAACCTCTCTCAAAGTTTTTACTCACAGCTCCCAGAAACCATTGAGACTCAGTTTGCAAAAACAGTTTCTGGGCTGCAGAGCGAGGTAAATGTCTCTACAAACATTATCTGCATTATCTTCCCAGGGGTCCTTGCAAATTATGTCCAAATGTTTAAATGTGTGGTTTACAAGATAATAACGAACTACATCTATGCAGATGGAACAAAACTCTATGTTTCACTCACTCTTTTATTTGATTCACATTTTGTTCAGTGGTTAAAATGACAAAATAAATGTAGTTGCACAGGACAGAGATGGAGACGGAGCTTTTTTGGAAATTGAGATATGTCTATTTGGAGAAATCTGCCCTATATTTTGTTTATTCATTCTTCTTTTTTGTTAAGATGAAGTACAAAGAAGCAGGAAAGAAGGGCGTGTCAAGCGCCCTCTATTCAACTCTACCTGAGACTCTGGAGACGCAGCACGCTAAAGAGGCTTCTGAGCTGCAGAGTCAGGTACCTCAATTCACTCATCAGCCAAATGTCTCAGAGGTATCAATACATTTAGTCATAGGGTCCAAACCAGTATATATAAACAGAGGAATTGCTTTTCCCACATGGTGCAAACTTTGAGGAACTTTTACTATTAAGTAGTAACTGGATTCCTGTGCAGAAAAGGATATGGATGTTCTTATTAAAGCGATTAAAGACATCGTAAATAATGTTCTTCTACATCTGTTCTAGCTGAAGTACAAGCAGCCTTTAAAGAAAGATGGGCCCAGCCTTTACCACCTGATGCCAGAAACCAACGACACACAGTTTGTTCGTCAGCAGACAGAGATGCTGAGTGAGGTACGATTTCTACCTGCTCTTAGGTAGAAATGTTTTTCATCATCAATGAACAAAGTACCTCGATCAGCTCTGGTATGCGAGTCCGTTTGTCTCCCCTTCAACAGAGAATTCAGTCTCCAGATTTATTATGTGATCAGTTCAGTAAGCTTTCAAATAAAACGTGACCTGTATAGACAAGAAGTCTGTATGATGTGATCCTGCTGTAATAATAAAAAATATCTGTGTGAATGAAGAACTCTTTGTTCTCATCCTGCTGGCTCTGCTTTGCTTCATTACAAGGTCAAGTACAAAGAAGATATGAAAGAGATGAGTTTCAACTTGTACTCTCTGCTCCCCGACACCCTCGACACCCAGCACGCTAAAGAGCTGACGGAGATGCAGAGCGAGGTGAGTGCTCTGAATATCCAAACTGCAGTCAGGTCTCATAGAATAACCCAGAGATGAAGCTGATTTTATAGAAATATGATTAAATGTAAGATTGTGGTGATATTTACAATTTCCTTTATATTTGCAATTTCTAGCTGAATTAAATACTGAGTTCAGTCAAGATGCATGAGCTCTCATGACGTCTGGCTCCTATAAAATAGGCCAAATAAGCCATAGATCAACTTTAAGGTAAATGCACGTCAGACCACGAGTGTCTGGTTTTATATACTACAATTCAAAATGTTCGGGACCTATTTCAGCATTTCTTACATTTATAGATAATAATATAGGAAGGAACCAGAATTGTATGTATTTCATTAAGGCACTGAGGAGGTATTTATGACCGTCATCTGGAGAATTAAAATAGTCAGTGTAATTTACAGGAATTTATTATAATCAGTCTAAAACTGGCAACCATCTCAGCCTGTATCCAAATAAAAGCCATATTTGTAGCTTTAAGCAAATGCTAAGCAAATAATAAATATAGATATTTAGCTCTATTTATTATTTGCTTGACAAACCAGGTTAACAAACCAGGTTGGTTATTAACAGTGACGCAACTAATTCTACAAACATATCCCGGATAAGCCCCCAACTGTCACAAGATTTTTTAGGTTCAAACGCCCACATGAATTCTCCCCATATCAGCCAGTTGCCCTCTAATTTAGGCTAACACTACCTTCAAGAAAGTGGAAGAGAAAAACATAATTTGTATACATTTTCATAGTCTTTATGTTTCTGTGGTAGGTAGGAACCTCGGTGTAGAGTTAACTGCACATGACTGATTTTTTTAGTGCTAACTGCACTTAAATCTCCAGTGCAAATTGTGTCTTTCAGGCAAAATACAAAAAGGCCAGTAAGAAGGACACATCGACATCTCTGTACCACCGACTACCTGAAACTCTGGAGACACAGCACGCTAAAGAGGCTTCCCAGCTACAGAGTCAGGTATGCAGGAATATGACTAAAAACTGTTAACAAAAGTCTAAAAACTTTTGTTAACATGAACTTTCAACCGTGAAGCTAGATCCAAACTAGCAAACCGAGAAGAAGCATGTGGTGGTAAAGCTTACTTTAAAAATGGTGCCCAAAAAAAATCATGAAAGTTTATTTGTGAAAGTCTATATTTTGTCTCCTCTGTGTCATGTAGGTCTCATATAAAGAGGCTGTGAAGAAGTACTTGTCATGTCCAGTTTACCACCTGCTCCCTGATACTCTGGAGACCCAGTTTGCCCGAGAGGTCACCGACCTGCAAAGCCAAGTAGGTGCAGAGAAACACGGCTGCTTTAGACCAACCTGCAGATTCAATTCTTAAAGCTGTCATAATACATAAAATTATGCCTTACACATGCAGGTCTGGTGCATCTCTTGTTAACTAACCACAATAGTACTTACTCTAATAACGACTGAAAGAAGCATTAATTCAAAACGTAATCAGACATCATGTCATGAAGTATCAATAACCTGCATGTATTAAACATGAGGTACAAACCCTGTGACTGCTGTCCCCGCTGTGTGTGATCATGATGAAACTATTACTTAAGTGAAGACATATGCAGACAACTAAGCACTGCTGATGTGATGAGCTCAGTAGATGGTAAAATAAGTCATTAGTTAGTTTAGTTAACTATTTAATAAACAATAAACTCCCCCATCCACACTTCAGTCGGTAGCTTTGCAGGATGAAATGACTAACAGTTATTCAGTGACGTTCACACTGTGATTTGAGTGGAGTGATGATTGGCTTCCCCAGCATAACTCTGACTAATCCCAGTGTGGTACTGGTATGACTTCAGCCTTACTTTATTTCTTTTAATCAAGGAAAGCCAACTCGGCCCACTCCAGACCTGTGGGAGTATTGGACTCACTGTGTGGCATTTAGAGGGGTGCTGTTTCACTCATCGTACTTTACAGCCAAGTCCTCAGTGTGTAATCAGGAGGACAGAACGGAAGCAGCACAGTTAAATACTGACAGTGTTAAGCAAATTATTTTGAATAAAATGGCAATGAAGAAGAAAGAAGGCTCTGATTGGTCAGAAGTTGATGTGTCTTCTAATAATTTCTTTAGATACATTTCTAAAGCTATTTTTCTTAATCCCATGTTACAGATCCTGTTTTCTGTTTTGATTGTAGAAAAAGTACAAGGAGGGGATGAAGAGCATGTGTCAGAGTTTCTACTCTCAGCTGCCTGAAACCGCTGAGACAAAGTTTGCTAAAACGGTGTCTGAGCTGCAGAGCGAGGTGAGATGAAGGAAACTTGAGAGGATGATCAAAAACACTTAAATGTGTTGATGAAAGATAGAAAGAAGCTGTAAGTGTTACATAAAGCTGCTCTTCAGTGAAAGCCTAAATTAATTTGGACAAACATGATGAAGCTAATTTAGTAACGTTGGGACTGAGAATGTGAATGTTTATGCTGCAGATTTAGATGTTCGACAGCTCAAACCAATAAAGCAGTAAAGAAACTGATCTTATTCTCTATGTGATCTTCAGACAAAGTATAAGAAGTCAGGGAGGCAGGAGACCGGCAGCAGTTTGTACTCTGTGATGCCCGAAACTCTGCAAACTCAACACGCCAAGCAGGCCTCACAGATACAGAGCCAGGTACTGTTTGCTGTTTTTACGAGATAAGAAACAAATTGTCAGGAGGTAAGACACACCAGAGATTCCTTCAGTTTATTAAAGTCCAGCGGCTTGCCAAGCCTAACGGAGGACCGTTAATCCGAAGAATCAAGTTTTTAATCAACACACTTTAAGTTAACTGTTGTATCATAAAAGCCTGGTGTTCGTGTTTTCACATGTATTTGCATAAAAAGGCTTAAACTGTAAACATTTTGAATTTCTATCAACATAGTGATGGCTGAAAATAGTTCAAAAATGAAAGCTGTGCTGATGTTGGAGACCATTTGCAGAATAGCAGCTGGGAATCCTTCTGCTCTTTCTTCAATGAAATGAGTAAAACAAGCAAAATGTGACCCACGGTGACGCAAACTCTGGACCTTTTGCTCTCCTTGTCCATTTTATATCCCACTAATCTAACCAATCAACTTTGAGAAATCCACAAAACAGGTTTATAATCCTACAAGACTCTTTGCAATTTTAAACCCTTAAAATAGCTTTAAAAAATAATAAAAAAGAGAAAAGGGACAGAAGAATGAGGGACATCTGTGTCTTATATGTTATGCTTGTGGTAGTTGTGTCCATGTACAATAAAAGTTCACTCAGACCGTGTCTTACAAAGTGAGAATTATTGAATGCAATTAAGAAATCAAACGTCTTTCATTTTTTGAAGTACCAAACATTTGACTGACAGTTTATTTGGTTTCTAAGTGGTTTTGAGCTGCCACAAGTCTTCTTTCCGTGCAGACTAGTTACTGGCAAATTGTTCTTTTAAATACAAAAAAAATCTTTGTGTACTTTACTCGTATCTGCATGCAAACTGTCATTGTCTCGCTGTGTGCTGCATGGTGAACTTTATTTTCTAAACTATCACATCCATCGCCTCCTGCTATCATTACCATTATACCCTGCTACGCAGTCAGTGTTTGGATCTGTTAGCTTAGTGGGATTTTAAAAATGGGAGGTTTCAGGAGTTAAAGGTCACCAGTTTTAGTCTCCCTCTCCTTCCATGAGTTGTCAAACCTCATGGAAGGAGAGGCAAAGCTGGCAGATGGTGCAGTGAAGTCTCCAACTTTGGCATCGCTTTCATTTTGAAACAATTTTTCAGCTAAAACTAGAACAAAACAGTCAGGCCACAGTTATTCAGTATAAAGAAATAGTTTAATAGTTTAATGCAAACCACATCCTTCATCTCTGGATGTGAATGGTGGCAGCTCGGTGCTCTCCTGCTGCCAGATCCAGTCCTTTCTCCTCATAAACATGCTCTCTTCTGTGTGTCTAACAATTCTCCTGACTCAAACCCTGAATGCCTTTTCACTACTCAGTTTACGTTTTCAATAAAAGTAAAAAGAAAATAAAAGAACATAAAAACAGTTCTGTTGACCCTGCAGGTGAAGTACAAAGAGGACGGGCAGAAGGAGCTGTCGTCCACTTTGTTCTCCAGCCTTCCTCAAACCCTGCAGACTGAGCTGGCCAAAGACGTGACGGAGCTGCAGAGTCAGGTGACAAACACTCATCCAGCCACTGCTGTGCCTCAACACAGAGGCTTTTATTCAGCAGGAAACTTTTCAAGTCCGAGTCTGAAACTTTCCCAATCGGCCTTTTCTTTAATCTGATCTGTGTGAACACTCATTCTGAAGTTCCTCTGAATCAAACACTGTGGTGTTTGAAGCTTCAAAAGCACAAAAAGTTTGGGAAACTATTTCAATGATATTTTACTTAACATGAAATCTTTCTCACTGGATAACAGATGAGTTCAAAGTCTAAGTGAACGTTAAGATGATACAGTCCATATTTTCCTGCAGTGCTTGTTGATGATGTGACTGAATAGAAGTGCACGTCCAGTTGTTCCTGGTGACCTTTAAGGTTTCCTGCTGTGCACGAGTTCATGCTGTGCCTGTCGAGCTGTCACAAAGTGTTTCTGCTGCAGCTTCTATTATCTGAGGAGGAGGAAGGTTTTCCAAAAATACGACATTAGTCAGGCTGACTCAGCTAGACTTCTTCTAATCACTGCTCGAAGTTAAGAAAACTTTCGCTGTGCTGAAAATAAGTGAAGACAGAAATGTCTGAACTTAAAGTGGAGTTATGAAATTGAGGATGGGGGCAACGCTGAGCCTCGAGAAAGCAAAGTGTTTTATTGCACAATAACAGAGATGTGTTTGTTTGGTTTGTGGTGCAGGTGAAATACAAGGAGGGCTGTAAGAAGGAAACGTCCTCCTCACTCTTCCACCTCATGCCTGAAACACCAGAGATGCAGTTTGCCAAGCAGATGTCGGAGATCCAGAGCGTGGTGCGGCTCTGTTCTCTCTCATCACACACTGATATCTTCCATTCTCCTGTGCATTTCAATGTTCTCTTATTTCTGTTCATTGATTTGTGTTTATTCCTCTTTGAAGGCAAAGTACAAACAGGACAAAGAGGATCTGCCCAACACTTTGTACTCGCTGCTGCCCGAAACTCTGGAGACTCAGTTTGTTAAAGAGATGGCTGAGACGCACAGCGAGGTGAGAGTTCTGAGCTTACTGACCTGCTGCACTCATCAGGATTTTAAAGATTTTTCTCCTCAGAGTGAATCCTCTTGAATGTCTGAAATATCAGGGTGAGATAAGGATGAGATTTGCACACCTTGCTGAGACTGACTGAAGTCTAAAAGCAGGAGACCAAAGCTGACGAGTTGAACTAAATCTTTATTTGGGCTCAAGCCATCAAACTGCAGGAGTACAAAGAGACAAAGACCGAAGCGAAGACAGGACTATTTATACACAAAGAGTAATCAGGGAAGTTAAAAAATGAGACAAGTGAGACACAGATGGTTACAATCAGACTAAAAAAGGAAATATCAACAGCAGATCTTTTTCTAATGGCTGTATTTATTAAGTCATTGTAGAAATTTATGGCACAACGGATTGAAAATAGGGCAAAAAAGGTTTTTTAAGCATGTACGAAAAACATATCAAAGACTAGTATAGTATGTGTGCAATCAGAGTCCGAGCTGAGGCAGGCCTGCAGCATGTTGGACAGCTCAGCCATAAGGACAAAGTCTCAGTTTAAACCCATTAAACTTTTGTATTTATCAGGTAATAACGATCATCAGCATCCAGTAGAAGTAAACTAGAAAACAGTAAATGAAGTCCAACAGAATTCAATCAGCTCTTTCCGTTTTCCCACATTCATGTCACGTCTTAGCTACACAAGGTCAAACAGTTCATCCTATTGGATGCAGCTGGTGATGTCACAGTAGTTGCTACGTCACCTCCCAGTCGCCTGCAGAGCTGATAACGCTGCTCAGTGAAGGATGAGATATTTCCAGTCATGAGTAGCTGGGAAACAGTTTGAGGCAGGATGAAGTTGTGAGAGTGTGATTCTGTGGGGATTTAAAGTGTGTGTTTGTTTGACAGGTGAAGTACAAGCAGGCAGGTAAGCAGCACGCGGCGTCGTCTCTTTACTCCAAACTGCCCGAAACTCTGGAGACCAAACGCGTCAAAGAAGTGACTGAACTGCAGAGTGAAGTGAGTGAATCCTGCTGTGTGTGGTACCATCGCTCTACCTCAGCCTGCTTTTCCATTATTTCACACTTTTCAAGTTTAGATTGGAGAAAGCGTTACTTCTAAGTGTTGCAGAGGTAGTTTGGGTGAAAAACACTTACTCGTTTTATTGCACTGTAAGATTACATCAAGTGCAGTTCCATATATAGCACAAAACAACAGGCAGCAACCCAAAGTGTGTTCCAGTTAGGGGAGAATATATCACCAGTCCAAGTATAGGAGATTATAAGCACAAAATAAAAAAGCCACATACACATGATTCATATCCACAGACCAACTGAGGCCTTTACATGCTCTTGCTGTAGCTGCGTGCGATCTCATCAGGTACTCCAGGTTCCTCACATAGACAAAGACGTGTCGAGGTTAGTTGGTGATTCTGTCTCTCTGTGTATCCCACTCTCATCCTGTGACACCTGGGATACTCCAGGATAGATGGGTGGAAGTGAATCTAAGGAAAAAACACTGAATAAATATGGTTGGAATACCGTAAATAAGAAAATTATTACGTTAAACAAATCTACAAGTAAAAAAAATACACTTGATACAAACCGTGAGGCACCTCAGGCTTGACTGGAAGCAGGAACTGATTTAAAGTTGTCAGCTGTTTGACTTTATGTGGGATGACAGATTAATCCAGAGCCAGGAGGCAAGAACAGAGAAGACCTGTCACCCTCAGTTTTTAGGTTAGAGGGGGGGCACTGAGGGAAACTGCTGAGGATGACTCCAGTGAACTGGCAGCAAAATGTGGAGTTACTCGATCTGCAACATACATGATCCATGAAGAGCTTTAAAAATAAAATGTAAATAAATCCTGATTCCACAGCTAACCAGTGCAGCTGAGCTAAAACTGAAGTGATGTGTTGTCTTTTCTCTGGACCGATTAAAAGCCAAGTAGCTGCCTTTTGAACCAAAGAGTCGGACAAACCAAATGTACTCCAGGCTGGAAGTCACAGCAGCATCAACTACAGTTTGCTTAAGATATAAAAGCTGTTTTAATTTATCAGTCTGGTAAAAGCTGCCCTCCGTACGCAAGAACTGTAAGGTTTTCATTTATCGTTCAAACTGGATTCACACTTAATGTTGTGAATTAACACGCTAATGTTGTTTGAGCTCAGGCTCCAAAACTGCCATTTCCACTATAATTTAATACAAATACGTTGGGTTTTCACCCAAATGTAGAAGGTCACAGGTGACAAGTAGATAAAACTGAGTGTCGTCAGCATAACGGTGAACATGGTGTTTTTGGTTTATGTGTATAGAAGAAAGAACCTAAAACATTTATAATGAGATATGAACTGAAACTGAAAACCAGCTTTGTGAAAGAAATCATGGATCGAGATGTATCTCTTATGTCATCTCTGTTATTATCTGCATCAAAAGTTTTGTTTCCAGTAAGTAAAATGCAGCTGAACTGATGCTTAAAGACTTTTCAGAGGAATTTTAAAAGCAGCACAGAAACAGCTGTGAAGTGATCTGTTTGTGCCAGTTGTAAAACAGGAAAGTTGGCAGGTAACCCAGCGAGCCCCTTTTTAAATGCAAATGAAGATCATGCTTTTTCTTTCCAATCATTTCTGGCACAGCTGTAAACAGCTGTTATCTGCTGGGAGCCAGTGAGGAGTTCAGCTGTTGCCTGAGATGAAGATTTCTTGCAGTGTTTTGTTGTTTGTTTATATTACATCTGCTGAGGACGTCGTTCTGTCTGTGAACACGAAACCTTCTGAACTCCTGGAAACTTTGTCTGGGTCATGTTAACAATCCATTAACATTTGCCTTAAATCCACCAACGTCTTCAAGGTGAGCTGAAGGATTTATTGGTAGAAAACTGAGGAGCAAAAAGCTGTGCTGTATGTGCCAACAAACAGAAAGCACTGTTTTACAATATCATGTCATATTTGACCTCTGACCTCTCCCTCAAGCTCGATAGATTTATCTGAAGGTCAAATTGATATTAATGCTATTTTAAACTATATTTCTTGCTGCCTTTGCTTTGGCTGAAGCTCAGCAGGTAGAGCACGTCGTCTACTAATAGGAAGGTCGGTGAGTCGATCCTTGACTGCATGCCAAACATCCTTGGGCAAGATATTAACCCCAAGTTGCTCCGATGCATCCATCGGATTATGAATGTGTGTGAATGTTTGATAGAAAGCAGTTAAGCAAAGGAAACAAAGTGTTTATATGAATGAGGCATGTTGTATAAAGTGCTCTGGGTTCTCCATACTTGTTATCAATATTAGCCATCACTCACACCTACATAATGTTTGTGTAATCAAAGTAAACTTTTGTTTTGTTGCCCTAATCTTATTTTTACTGCTTTACAAGTTACATTTAAAGAGAATAAAGAGAATATATTTGTATGAATATATAAAAAGTACAAAACTACTCCCTTAAAAGTAAATACTGCGCAGACTGAGCTGCCTGCGATTGCTCACCTCAGCGTGTCTCTTGTTTACTTGAATTCTTTGTCTCCAACAGAAAAAGTACAAAGATGAAGGGAGGAAGGAGATGATGTCGCCTCTGTACGCTCAGCTGCCTGAAACCACAGAGACCCACTTTGCCCGGGAGATGAGTGAAATACTGAGCGAGGTACAGTTCTGCTGCTATGATGCATTAAGGATTACAAAGAACAGAAAGTGTAGTAAGTAAGGCCACAGCATTAAAAGCAGCTGCCTGATATTGCCCCACAAAAGCTTTCACTGTTCAGGGCTTGGATGTGGGACCTCCAGTGTTTTGACTTCACCTGTTCTTAAGGTGCTTGGAGGAAAACACGGGAAGGTGGCATTACATTTTCCCGTTACTGTTCCCGCCGATGTTGGATTGGATTTGTATCTGCAGGATTTAGAGGCCAGGTTTACACTTTGCGCTTGTCACGTTCACGTCAAAGTAACATCCGCATGAATGCCAGGGAGTCCTGCTTTTTAAGACCAGGGACGTCGCACTGATACCAGCTGTTTGCTGTGATTTCTGTTTGCAATAACGCAACTGCTGGTTGAGCAACTCCGACATTTCAAGGCTGAAGAGCCGTAAGATCTCTGAGACTGTCTGTATGCAACATGTCATATACAGAATATGTAATAAAGGACTGAAGGATTGTGTCTGAGTCCAGCTGTGAGCGTTAGCTGGAAGTGAAGAGAAGGAAAAGTGATCCTTATATCATTTCCATCTCTGGGAAACTGCTGCCTCCAATTACTGAGCTCATCTCACAGAAGGATGAAAACAGTTCAGATAAGTTTTGTAGTGGATCCTGTAGGAAATCCCTCTGATTACACTCATCTGCACGTTTGCTTTGTCTTGGTTGGTGTAATATCTGCTGAGAGACAGGAGACCAGCGTCTGATGCCACGTCTTTGTCTTCATTTCTAGAACAAATATAAGGAAAGTGGGAAGAAGAGCCAGACTGTCAGTGTGTATTCACAGCTGCCACAGACCAACGAAATCCAGTTTGCCAAAGCTGTATCTGAAATACAGAGTGAGGTACGGGAACATCATGTGTTTAAGATCTGTTTAGAAGTCAAACCTCAGTCACAGCGTTTACATTCGATGCCTTTATTTATTATTTTCCTCTCTTTGTTTTGCAGAGCAAATATAAAGAAGCAGGGAAGAAGGAAGCGTCCAGCTCTCTGTACTCGAAGCTGCCCGAGACTCTGGAGACTCAGCACGCCAAAGAGGTGGCACAGCTGCAGAGTCAGGTACTCACATCACAGACAAGAGAGAAAACACAAGCAAATGTTCCTCTGCAGTTTGAATTCTGCCTGTTGTTTGGTGTCTTTGTAGGTGAAGTATAAACAGGACGGTAAGAAGGAGGTGAGCAGCTCTCTGTATCATCAGCTACCTGCAACCACAGAGACACAGCTGGCCAAAGAGCTGAGAGACATCTGCAGTGAGGTGAGAAACACAGAGACACAGTCTGAATGTGAAAGTGTCCCTGCTGTGTGTCAGCTGTTTAAAGTCAGTGTGTCTGTGTGTGTGTGCAGGTGAAGTACAAAGAGGAGGGTAAGAAGGAGATCAGTAAGAACTTGTACTCGCTGCTCCCAGAGACGGCAGAGACACTGTTCGCCAAACAGATGTCAGAAATACAGAGTGAGGTGAGGACCCTGAACGCACCACACAGGTGTATAGTTTCATCAGATCTCAGAGGATCTGTCTGTAAGAAAGCTACAGTTTGCAGCACTAATTCTATTATTAGTATTATAGTAAAAAAAAACTGTTTTTAAGTTTTTCGTGTAGGATTAAAACATTTTTCATTCTTTTGTTTGAAGGCAAACTACAAGAAGGACAAAGAGGATCTGCCCAACACTTTGTACTCACTGCTGCCTGAAACTCTGCAGACTCAGTTTGTTAAAGAGATGGCTGAGACGCACAGCGAGGTGGGAACTGTTTTAGTGATCATCACTGTCCTGCCATTTTTGGACAAAGCGTTGTTACAGACAATATTTGGGTTTGAAGCCTGCAGGGTGTGTCCGACTATCAAGTACTGAAGTAGCACTGCATTGTGCAGAGACCTTATAAAGCAGGGAGACAACACTCGAAGATCCCAGAATAAACAGCTTTGAGAGAATTCTGAAACTTCAAACACTTGGAGTAAGAATAAAGTCCAAATTCAGATATTCTCAAATAATTCAAAATTCCCAAAACAATGAAAATTGCCAAACGCATAAATACTGAATGGACTGCGTTTATTGTTTTCTACGTGAAGCTGGTCTTTTCTCTATTTTAGGCCATCTAAGCATTGATGAAATGAGTGAATTGAATGAATTTGTCAGCTCTGATAACATGGAGCTCCTGTTTTTCCAGCTCTGTCATCCGTGCATCCTGGCACTTTGGATCAGTTCTGCATTTCCAGTCTGTCACAGCTCACATGTCACTCAGTTGTTGTCAGTGAACTTCTATATACAGGTGTTATCCAAAAAGTAGCTCATAAGTCTTGATAAATATGTCCGTGTCTGAGAGTTTGGAGTGATGTCACATCTACGTTTAGATGCTTCCAGCACTCTGCTGTGTTTCTAAGGTCATATCAACACGTCCTGTTCTGGATTTATTAAGTCAAACTGGAAATTTAGGACACGAAACATTAACAACAGAAGACCAATAAACATTTTTAGCGTGTTGGAAAACACATCAGAGACTGATACGGTCCTTCAATGGCAGCAGTGAGAGTGGGCGCTGCTGTGGACGCAGTCCTGCAGCGTGTTGGACGGCTCAGATACTTTGACCTTAAACCTGTTAAACAGCTTTACATTAATAAGCTCCAGCCGCAGCACACGGGTGCAAATAAACTTACAACAGTAAATAAACTCCAACAGAATTCAATCAGCTCTGTCCGATTCCCCACATTCATGGCATGTCTAAGCTGCACAGGGTCAAACAGAGCACGGAGCTGAAATCCTATTGGATAGATGCAGCTGGTGATGTCACAGAGTGGTTACTAAATTACCTCCCAGTCGCCTGCAGAGCTGATAACACTGCTCAGTGAAGGATGAGATATTTCCAGTCATGAGTAGCTGGGAAACAGTTTGAGGCAGGATGAAGTTGTGAGAGTGTGATTCTGTGGGGATTTAAAGTGTGTGTTTGTTTGACAGGTGAAGTACAAGCAGGCAGGTAAGCAGCACGCGGCGTCGTCTCTTTACTCCAAACTGCCCGAAACTCTGGAGACCAAACGCGTCAAAGAAGTGACTGAACTGCAGAGTGAAGTGAGTGAATCCTGCTGTGTGTTTCCTGTTTCCTGCTCCTCACGCTTCATTTGGCTTTTATTTATTCAGGGTTGGAGATGTGAGACTGTGTGATTACACACAGAACAGTGCATGTACAGTGTTTAACACTAAGCAGCAGGAGCTGACCTACAGTGCCTCCAGTTGATTAGATACCATCAAGTACAGGAAATCTAAACACAACGAACCAGAGTCACGTAAACACACAGCAGGTAGAACAGTTACACAGATGTTAAAAACAGAATTAAAATGAAAACTGCGAATGAAGAAGAGAACAATTAGCTGCACAGTGGTGCAACGCCTCTGCACAAAGTACCCGTGGTTTAAATCCACCAGGCGTCTGGACCTGTCTGTGTGGCTTCTCTCCACACAGGCGACACCTCATCCAACACTTCTTTCACAAAGCTGGTTGCAGTTTGATGAATCAAGTCCCACATGGAGGCGAATCACCACTGTCCAAAGTGTTTCTGTTATTACTGTGAAGTGTTGGCTTTATGTTAGTACAGCGAGCTAAAGAAACTCAGCAGGTGACCCGACGAGCTTCTTTTAAATGCAGGTCAAGATAGTGTTTTTTTTTCTTTCCAATCACTTCTGGAACAGCTGTAAACAGCTGTTATCTGCTGGGACTCAGTGGAGTTTATTCTTGTTCGCAGAGATGAAAAGTTTTTGTTTCTTTTTCTTTACTTGAATTCTTTGTCTCCAACAGAAAAAGTACAAAGATGAAGGGAGGAAGGAGATGATGTCGCCTCTGTACGCTCAGCTCCCTGAAACCACAGAGACCCACTTTGCCCGGGAGATGAGTGAAATACTGAGCGAGGTACAGTTCTGCTGCAGATCTTTCATCTTCTATACGAGACTTCTTAATGTGATGTTCAGAGACTTTTTTTGTTTCTACAAAATCCATTAAGCATTAGAAAGAATAGAGAGCATGTACCAGTGAGCAACAGCATTAAACCACATGCCTGATATTGTGTAGATCCCCAGATAGGTGTTCAGGACTCCGGGGACCTCTGGGGGTGTCCTGTAGGGGCTTGATGTTTTGAGTAGAGGTCTCTGGCATAACTGCACCTACTTCCAAGGTGCTTGGAGAAAATTACAGGGACGTTGGCAGTTTGCAGGGCCTGTGAGCAACTCCAACATTATAAGGCCGAAGAGCCGTAAGATCTCTGAGACTGTCTGTATGCAACATGTCATATACAGAATATGTAATAAAGGACTGAAGGATTGTGTCTGAGTCCAGCTGT
>NW_005187941.1:96348-103709 GCF_000239375.1 Pundamilia nyererei
CTGCCCAACACTTTGTACTCACTGCTGCCTGAAACTCTGCAGACTCAGTTTGTTAAAGAGATGGCTGAGACGCACAGCGAGGTGGGAACTGTTTTCGTGTTGTTACAGACAATATTTGGGTTTTAAACAAACAGTCAAAGTAACATCAGGTAAAGAAAATTGTGGTACAGGTATAAATTCCAGGTTAAAAAATCCTGTGGTGCAGCATGGTGGTGGAGTGGTTAGCACCACCCAGAGAGTTCCTGCAAAGTTTGAATATTCTCCCACAGAAGGATAGAGAGGCGTGGCCGTATCTGAGACGTTATCAGCCTGCAGGGAGCGTACGACTGTCAATGCAAAGCCCTTAGAGTCTAAAATATGTGTGCCCGTCTCAGACACTCCATCAGGCTAACACAGGGCCGATAAACTGGCTGCTGTTGTCTATTCTGGTCTTGTTATCAGTGTTATCACATTCAGAGCTCCTGGGTGCCTTTCTGTGCTCCCCCTTCTTTGCTGCAACATATTCAGACTGATTTTATTCTCTTTGAAGAACACAAGAAACATCCAGTTCTTCCTGTTTACCTGGTGTTAGTCCATATCCAGTGCATACAGAGAAAATAAGCACAATATTAGTCTGAAAAGGTGACACTAAAAGCTTTTTGCAACAGCACATCTTCTCCCATAATGCTGTCCGAGACAGAATGTAAAAACTGTGATAATGAACGTAACATTTTCCTGCAGGTTAAATACAAAGAAGCAGGGAAGAAGGAGGCCAGTAGCTCTCTGTATCACCAGCTCCCTGAGACTCTGGAGACGCAGCACGTTAAAGAGGTTACTGAGCTGCAGAGCGAGGTACACACATCCATTATTCACATTCACTTATCCACTTTTCATGAAGTGGAATATTAGAGCACCAAAACATTAGAGAGCTATTCCCTTCTTTCCATGTAAAATCTAATATTTAGTTTGAGTTTGTCAGAGCTGGCCGGTGTGAGCATCGTCTCTGTTTGCTGGCAGCTGTAAAGATGTGTTTAAGGACGACTGCGTGAACGTTTTTTCCTGTAAAGTCAGGTCTATGAGAACGTCGTGTCTTCGCTGCTGTCTTGCATTTTTTAAGCCGAGACACTGAGTGCAGCGTTACTCCTCAAATATTTAATAAATGAGTCATATTTTGCACTTTGAAGACGCTCAGCTGAATGTCTGGGATATTTCCAATGCCGTTTGTAACAGTGAGACCTTGTCTGCATGATGTCACTGAGGAACAGAAGTCTTTATAAAGAAACTCAGATATTCAGCAGAAAAACAACAAGTTAGAACTGAGAGTCTGTAAACAGCAGAGTTTATGATTAATTCTCTGGTTTGGAGGTTAGATCTCTGTAATCACTGCTGAATTTGTTTTCATTTCATAGTATAGCAAGTAAGTTCAGTCAGACGCTCAGCCAAAGCCCATCTTCAAACTTTTAGAGTGAATCTTTGAACTGCTGTGGTGCAGGTGTGGTGCAGTCCTGCAGGACAGTGACTGATGAAGGGGAATAACAAGAGGAAGGTGTCATTGCAGCCAGAGCAGAGTTTGTACTCAGGAAGTCAAACAGAGGGAGGAGATTCTTCCAGAAGATATTCCTCTTTTCCGGGGTTGTTAAGATAGAAGTGGAGACCATACTGGGATGAGATCATGGACTGTATATAAAAGATGGACATAGCCACTATGATGTCACCCAGTGACTGAAGCCTCAGCATTAGTGTTTTGGCTCCCACAGTGTTATTTTTTGGTTAACAAAAGTGCTTATATCTAAACAGCAGGATGGGCTGCTAAGTAATTAACTGACACTACAAAGTTAGCAAGCTAGCCGTACAGGTGCATTGCACAGATAGAGATACCTGCTAGTTACTGCTAACATCCAAATAAACTGAACCACATCCATATTATTTATCAGATAATTGCATGAAAAAGCCCCAAAAGGCTCCAGTTCAGTGATTCCACACAGCCGAGGTGAGGGCTCGTAGACAGTTTGCAGCTACGCATCTGTCAGCCAGAGCATCCTGTAACACGGCATAACTTTCAGTACTCATAAAGTTTAAACAAGTGAGTTAAAAACCCTCAACAGCTGCGTCTGTTTCTGCTGTAAAATGAACATTTCTTATGACTGACTCGTTTATAGAGCCAGCTTCAATTAATAATAATAATAATAATAATAATAATAATAATAATAATAGATTGCATTTATTTAGCGCTTTTCGAGACCCTCAAAGCGCTTTACAGTTCCACTGTTCATTCACTCTCACATTCACACACTGGTGGAGGCAGCTACAGTCGTAGCCACAGCTGCTCTTGGGCAGACTGACAGAAGCGAGGCTGCCATATCGCGCCATCGGCCCCTCTGGCCATCACCAGTAGGTTGTAGGTGAAGTGTTTTGCCCAAGGACACAACGAACAAGATAGACTGAGCTGAGGATCAAACCGGAAACCTTCCGGTTACAAGATGAGCTGGTCACTAGAGGAACTGCAGGTTTTTGGCAAAGGTGACTTCATGTTATGTTGTTGTCTTTCTGTTATTGGAGTTTTCTGTCCATTTGTCACTAGTTTGAAACGTTCTTTATAGTAGTTTCTATAATTTAATTGAGGTGTTTTTAATCAATTAATTTTTAATGGACCAGCTCTTTATCCTCTCCAGGATACTTGAGGGTGCATGGGAGTTTGCCCAACCAGTCTACATGTGTTTTGTGGACTTGGAGAAGGCATTCGACCGTGTCCCTCGGGGTGTCCTGTGGGAGGTGTTGCGGGAATATGGGGTGTCTGGCCCATTGCTACGGGCCATTCGATCCCTATACAACCGTTGCAAGAGCTTGGTTCGCATTGCCGGCAATAAGTCGGACTCGTTCCCGGTGGGTGATGGGCTTCGCCAGGGCTGCCCTTTGTCTCCGGTTCTGTTCATAATTTTTATGGATAGGATTTCTAGGCGCAGCCAAGTGGCGGAGGGCTTTCGCTTTGGTGGCCTCAGAATCTCATCTCTGATTTTTGCAGATGATGTGGTTCTGTTGGCTTCATCGGGTGAAGGCCTCCAGCTCGCACTGGAACGGTTCGCAGCCGAGTGTGAAGCAGCGGGAATGAGGATCAGCACCTCCAAATCCGAGGCCATGGTTCTCAGCCGGAAAAGGGTGGAGTGCCCACTCCGGGTCGGGGATGAGTTCCTGCCCCAAGTGGAGGAGTTCAAGTATCTCGGGGTCTTGTTCGCGAGTGATGGGAGAAGGGAGCCGGAGATCGACAGACGGATTGGGGCTGCAGCTGCAGTAATGCGGACGTTGCACCGGTCCGTCGTGGTGAAGAGGGAGCTGAGTGTAAAAGCGAAGCTCTCAATTTACCGGTCGATCTACGTCCCTACCCTCACCTATGGCCACGAGCTGTGGGTAGTGACCGAAAGAACGAGATCGCGGATACAAGCGGCAGAAATGCGCTTCCTCCGAAGGGTGGCTGGCCTCTCCCTTAGAGATAGGGTGAGAAGGTCGGCCATCCGGGAGGGGCTCAGAGTAGAGCAGCTGCTGCTCCACATCGAAAGGAGCCAGCTGAGGTGGTTCGGGCATCTGACAAGGATGCCCCCTGGGCGCCTCCTGGGTGAGGTGTTCCAGGCATGTCCCACCGGGAGGAGGCCCCGGGGCAGACCCAGGACACGCTGGAGAGATTATATCTCTCGGCTGGCCTGGGAACGCCTTGGTATTCCCCCGGACAAGCTGGAGGAGGTGGCTGGGGAGAGGGAGGTCTGGGCCTCTTTGCTTAGGCTGCTGCCCCCGCGACCCGACCCCGGACAAAGCGGATGACGATGGATGGATGGATGGATGGTGTTTTTAATCAGCAACAAGTCACGACAACGTTGGCCTCGGGGCACTTTATTCTGAAAGGTAAAGACCCGACAGTATTGTGGAGAGAACCCCAGCAATCAAGTGACCCCCTGTGAGCAGGCACATTGTGATTGTGGGAGAGGAAAAAGTCCCTTTGAAGGGAAAGATCCTGTGAGTGACGAGAAAGAGAAAAGAGCAACAGGTGGATACTTACCTACATGTACTTTCTGCAGTGAATAGAGCTGCATGGGCATAACCAATAAAGGACTTTAATCTTTATCTTATTGCACACATTGTAATATTATCATTATGAATCACTCAGTATGCCCCCCTCTGGTGCTGCACTTCATTTGTTTTATTTAGATTCTGAATAATGCACAGCTGCTTCTTTTGTTTCCAACAAATGAACAGGTTGCATTTTATTTTAGTCGAGTTCAGTTTCCTGAGTCACGCTGTAACGTTTGGAGCTGTGCAGCAATAAAGCTGTCATCCTTAAATTAAAGGGCCTTTGTTTTATTATCTCTGGATCATAAAGCTGTGTTTGTGATGCAGGCAGGATCCAACATCAGCAGCTCTGTAGGACCTGAAGTGAAACAGTTTTTACAAACAGCGCAGAGGTCAGTTCTGTGTAAATGAAGCATTTCCATAAAACTGAGACACCAGCTGCTGCTGCTGTTACTCATCTGTTCAATCTGAGACCAGCGAGCGTGTCACAGAAGACTGACATTGAACAATAAAAAGAAACTAGAAAGTGAAAATTTCAGATCAAATTTTAAGTGTGCCTATGCCAATGAGTGTAGTTTGCCTTTAATGTGGTGCAATTAGTGCAGGTTGCCATTTATAACACTAGGGGGAGGGAAATTGAATACAGCTGATTTTCAAGTTAAAGAAAAGTAAGGTGTATTGTGATCTCTGCTATATGCAGTGCAGCATACAGAGATGAGAGAAAGATGCTCCAGTTGCACCATTACAAAAGAAGTTAATAGATATAAAAGAAATAAAAGAAATTATGTTTAAGTGAGGTGTTCAAGAGAAGTTACAATTTAGATTTTACAGTTTTGAGTCGTTTAAAGTGAACAGTTTAACAGATTGTAAACCAAAGTAAGTTTTCTTGGTAGAAAAAAAAAAGTCCATTAAGCGGTATTCAATTTGTATTTCAAAGGTATTTTAATGTGAAAAGGGAAAATACCACATGCAAATTTTGAAATTTCCCCTTGTGGGACTAATAAAGGTATCTTATCTTATTCAAATTATATTTTGTACAAATACCATTTACAATAATGTATTCCATTTAAACATGATATTTAGATTGTGGTAAACAGCAAAGCAACATAAAATAAGGAAAAAGGAAACCATTCAAGTAACTTTATATTAACCGAAGAGTAAGGCAAAAGAATAAATGAAAAGCATACAAGCATTAATGTATATAGATAAACCCAACAATCATATGACCCCTATGAGCAAGCACTTTGGCGACAGTGGGAAGGAAAAACTCCCTTTTGACAGGAAGAAACCTCCGGCAGAACCAGGCTCAGGGAGGTGCAGCCATCTGCCGCGACCGGTTGGGGTGAGATGTAAACAAATCAAAAACTGTCCACAGAGCTACAGGGGGCACACTGGGATCACAACAGCAGCCATAGAGGCTTCTTTATTCTCTGTGCACACAACTTTTTATAAATGGTGAAAGATGCAGTGGTAGCCATTTTGTGTCTCTGGTACTGGGCACAGCGCTGTATATGGTGCAGTCTGAATTGTGAGTCATTGTGATACCTGGCATGAATAGATTTTTTTTTGTTTGTGCCTGTAGTTTGGATCAGATGCATATTTTGTTCTTATGTATGCCCTCTTCCTTTCTCTGACATGATCCTCTCTGTATTTCTGGCCCATGTATTTTTTCTGTCTGCTTTGAAAGTCAGCATCCGTGTTGTACCTTTGGACCAGATATTGCTTCTGTCTGATTTTAAAGTTGGGATCCGTAGAATCCCACACTTGATCAGATGAAGATTTATCTTTAGGTTCTACATTCTGCCTCTGATTTTTTTTGAGCTCGACGAATAGCTTTCCGACGTCGTTGTTTATTTAATTTGCACACATTCCTTGTTGTTTCTCTTTTATTATTAAGTTCAAGATTCTCTTCTTGTTCTTTCCTGATGTTGCTTGTTGGATCGACAGATGTTTCAAGCTGATATTCACATGAAGCCATTTTGTCTTGTGATGAGTTTGAAGTATTTTCTAACATTGTCATATAGGTTTGGGCTGATTCTGGTTGAGGCACTTGCACAGTGGGATTTGTGATTTGTGGTTCATCATTTTGTGGTGATGATGTAGCTGTTGCTCCTGTTGACTGTGCAGGCTGTTCGTTGTGAGTGCTGACTCTTTTGAGAGAAACAGGCACAAACTCATATTTTGCATACTTGCCTTGATTTTGAAAAAGGTTATGCAAGTGGGTGATCAGGTCATCCACATGAGTGAAAGTGAGCATGACTGCTGTTCCATTTGGCTTAGGTAAACCTGCTGCACTTCTTGAATGTGAATCAAATAATCCATACCTCCCAGATTTGTCACGGAAAACTGCAATGCACTGAGGTGAGACCATGAGCAAAGCATAGTTCACATCTGTTGACAGACATACAAGGCGACTAGCAAGAGGCAACCACCACTCTTTTCTTTGATAAGTTTTGTCTGGTGTTTTCAGGTATCCATACCTTATGTTGTCCATTTTCACACTGTAGACATTTATGTCGGTATGAACTTCTTTGGGCAGGTCTTCCATGGTCAGATGATCTTGTGTATAACACCTCTCCTGCTGAAGATTTGTTTTAATCCAACAGTAGAGTGCATCTCCCTGTTCAAGCACCTTATCAAGTCGGGCTGTGTTGAACTGGTGTTCCTCATTAAGGTAGGCCAGGAATGTGAGGGCATTAAATGTGCACTGATGATTTCGAGAGAATTCAGTGTACCTTTCATCACTTTGACAATGAGTTGCACTGACACACCAGAAGTGCTGAACTGCGTTGCTCTGTAGCTCCTCTGTCAGTAGTTCTTCATTGATGTTGTGGAAAGGCTGATCAAGGAATGGTAAAGGTGACATGTTATTGTTTAGTATTTAATGATATGCATTTCAAGGTTGAGCAAAAACATATGCAACTCTTGGTACAATGATGTAAGACATTTTTAAGTTGCAAGGGTTGTATCAATTTTGATTTTCTTGTAAAGTAACAACATTTTTAACTATGGTAAAACAATTCATAGTTGTGTTACGTTTTGTAAAGAAATGACACAAAATTCAGTTACAGGTTAAATGTGATTCAAACAGAATACACTGACATCCATCTTGATAAAAGATGTCACAAAGCCACGTTTGTATTTATTTGCACTGCTTTTCACTGTGGATGTCAATTTATCTGAAGCTTTAAGTATAAAATGGTATAAAAGTTTTTTCTGAATAATATATATAGAAATAGCTAAACAGACAGAAATAGCTGTTGAGATCAGGGCTCTAGACTAACTTTTTGACATGGGCGCACCGGTACGCCTAACTTTAAAAA
>NW_005187941.1:104775-106530 GCF_000239375.1 Pundamilia nyererei
GAATTTTGGTTGGAGAGAGACAAAACCTGCAGCTCAGAATCAGCGCAAAAAGACGTAAACACAGCGCGGACCTGAAGAATCGCTAAGCTCCGACAGCGTGTCCGTTTTCGGGCCGTCGGGTGAGAAAGCCGAGAAAGACGAAGCTGATTCTGATATGTCAGGTCCGCTCCGTGTTTAGGTCTTTGTGTGGAATCCGTTAATGAATTGATATCGCTTTATTCAAGCTACTCACCTCTCTCTTCCACCTGCACTTTCAACTGGACCACAGCCAATCAGAGAGGTCCTGACTATCTCTGATTGGTTTAGTCCACGATAGGGGCAAAATGTGTGTCTGTTGTTGACCACACGGAGAGTTGCAGAGATTTTTTTTTTTTGTTACCGGAACAGTTGTGCGACCAACTATTTATTTTTAGTCGCACCACTGAAAAATTTGGTCGCATTTGCGACCAAATTGGTCGCACTCTAGAGCCCTGGAGATGTATATTTAGTACGAGTTAGCAAGCATACGTAAGGTGAAAGACTAAATATCAACCCTGGTGATTATACAGCAAAGATCACATGCATACCAATTGGTTATAGACATTTGTGGGCATACCTTTTTAGGTGGAGAATTTGATGCTGTGTGGAAATCATCAGTTGCCCAGACTCGTTTTGCTGGTGGACGAGTGTCTGAAATCTGATAATGGGTTACATACAGTTAATCAAAATTATAAAACCTACTAACAGAGTTGAAACAGAGTGTAACACTGGATACTTTAAAGAAAACATGAAACAGTAGTGGTTACTGAACTTACAAAGCAATAAAAAAAAAAAAATCCCTGCTGTTTGCATAATGGTGAGATGTAACCATTAATATGTCTATAACATGTAATTGTCTGTTGTAAATTCTTAATAAGAGGAATATTTTTTGATATTTACCTTGATACCTGGGGAACATAAGGAGGTGGGTCTATCCTGTGTTTCCAAGGATAACCTGGCTGGTGCCATCTAAACCAGGAAAAAGGGTATAGAAGACATTAAGTGACCTGACACATTCATTTCATTTAAATGCTCTGCATACCATGCACTATTATGCCAGTTGTGTGATATTATAACAAAAAATCCTAAACTGTATGGGTAGGCGTTCTTAACTGTCTCAAACGTGTTTCGAAAACTGTTCAGCTGTTTGTGATCACTACCATATCTTCATTACCTGGTCAGATGGAAAACTACTGACTGCCTCATCTTGGTTGTGGCCAGTGAGCATTGGGACAGCAGGATCGACCAGGTCAAGTTGTTTCCAGCGCTTCTTTTGTGCCTGGGATCTTTTATTTTTTCTCGGCATCTGGTAGAATGTCAGCATAAAAACAGAA
This sequence comes from Pundamilia nyererei, assembly GCF_000239375.1. Taxonomy (NCBI): domain Eukaryota; kingdom Metazoa; phylum Chordata; class Actinopteri; order Cichliformes; family Cichlidae; genus Pundamilia; species Pundamilia nyererei. The sequence continues at coordinate 106,128 of NW_005187941.1, forward strand.
TATTAATTGTTGGCATTTAAAGCATGTGAACAGACCGAGCTTTCATTATAAGTCAAGCAAAATAACCAGGTAGCTGCATTGGTAGCCAAAAGATTTTACACTGAAGTAAATGGACAAACAGTAAACAAATCAATAATTCTGATGTTTACCAGCAATTTGTTATTTTAACCCTCTGATACATTGATAGACAAGATGACTACAAGAACAAAATCTCCCTTTTCTTTAAATAGACATATTGATAGTGTCACTACCCGGTCTTAAGGCTTTGTTAAGTAAAGTTCCATAACAGTTTGTATTAGAGATGGCACGATACCACTTTTTTATGTCCGATACCGATATCATAAATTTGGATATCTGCCGATACCGATATGAATCTGATATAGTGTTTTTTAATCAAGAAAAC
>NW_005187941.1:112881-114368 GCF_000239375.1 Pundamilia nyererei
TTTTTTTATGTAAACTTTATTTCTTCAGAGTTCTTGTTCTGTTTGAGTAAAAGTCAAGATCTCAAATATTTACTTGATATTTAGTTTTGCTCTCCCTGCTTTCTAGAACAAGTACAAGCAGAGCGGGAAGAAGGCGATGTCGTCCAGTTTGTACTCTCAGCTGCCGCAGACGGCCGAAACGCAGCTCGCCGCCAAGATGTCCGACATGCAGAGTGAAGTAAGATTTCAGCTGCTGTTCCCTCGGTTTCTTCTTCGCTCCTGGTTCCTCCTCGTGTCTGAATTAGTTCAGGATTGGCGGTCACTGGGCCTTAGGTCTTTCTTTTTCCCTCTGCAGTGTAAATACAAGGAGAACGGCATCAAGAGCCTCTCTCAGAATCTCTACTCGCATCTACCAGAAACAGCCGAGACTCAGTTAGCACGAACTGTGTCTGAGCTGCAGAGTGAGGTGAGGAAAACGAGAGCATTTCATTTTTAGTTAACAGGATCATAGAGTTGTTGTGTCTGTTCTTGACTGTTAAACTAAAAGTGATTTAGTCATAAATCCATCCAAGTGTTTTATTATTACCTGCACAATAAACACAGAGGATGTAACTTTCTAAGAATCAGTGACTCAGTAGTTATTATCTTTACACCTGCAGACGCTGGTTCAAAAGTAAATCACAGTCCAAAAAGTGTCCATGTTTACGGTCTGTGAGCCGCCAATGAGACTGATGGCAACAATGTGGCTTTTTAATGTTCGGTTATGTTGTTTTGAACCTGCAAGCAAATATTCTGGCTGATGTTTTCTTTAGGCCAAGTACAAGGAGGCGAGCAAAAAGGAGGCGACCAGCTGTCTGTACCATCAGCTGCCTGAAACACTGGAGACTCAGCATGCTAAAGAGGCTACTGAGCTACAAAGTCAGGTACGAGACGTGACTGTCAGAAAAAAATTCAAGAGATTTACGACTCTTTATTGACTTTGTGCAAGCATCATTAAATCATAGCAATCTCCCTCACATGGCACATGATAAATACCTGACATACATAAGAATACAACAGGCTGACACGTATTATAAAGTACATATTTTCCATACCAATATCAGTGCTGTTATTCTCATTTATCTGTGAATTTTATCCACCTTTCCAGACACCCAGGGCTTGATGTTTTTATATTTTTAAAAACTGCAGTTTCTGCCAAATAATAATCCATCTGTTTTGAGAGGACTGGAGTGAGGAGCCAAATACAGACACCAAAGCAGATGGAAGTAACAGAAGTCAAGCTTTTATTTCAGTTTATAGAAAAAAGTTCCAAAATTATCAAAGTCCAGAAGGTGAAGTAACACAGATATCCAAGAAGTAAACACGAAGAAACATGGAGCGAATAACAGCAACAAACAGGGCTGCACATAAAGACGCCTCAACAGGAAGGAAACCTTTGTACTGTAGATAGTCTGGTACACGGCTGCCGACACGCTTCTTTGAGGGGTGGCTGTAGCTCAGGAGGTAGA
>NW_005187941.1:116124-117750 GCF_000239375.1 Pundamilia nyererei
CAGATGCCGGAGACCAAAGAGATGGAGTTTGTTAAGCACATCTCAGAACTTCAGAGCGAGGTGAGCTGCAGCATGCACCAGATTTACTCATTTACACCTATTTAGGTCAAATTTGACAAAATATGCTCCAAAACTGTGGAGTGTTTAGAAACTAACAGCCCTGTATGTTTATGTCAAGTACTGTTCTGTTCATGGTATGTAAATTTACTGCTTCTCTCAGAAATATAGCAAATATATCTCTCAATGTGTTTTTTCCTCTGTGCGTCTGGCTCTTCTAGTCAAAATACAAGAAGGACAAAGAGGATCTGCCCAACACTTTGTACTCGCTGCTGCCTGAAACTCTGCAGACTCAGTTTGTTAAAGAGATGGCTGAGACACACAGCGAGGTGGGAGCTGTGTGTGTTCACAGTTTGATTGCACATTGAAAATTAAGCATGTATAAAAATAAATCAAATACAACTCTGTGAATGTGGGGAATAAAAAAGCTTTCTGTGTTTGCTGTTTTTGCTGGTAACATTTTACTAACGTCTGGCTTCATGAACTTACTGTAAAAAAATCATAAATATGGAGGTCTTTAATTTGGATTTAGGCTGATTTTCTTTCTGTCAGCTTTTTCAGTTTTAGAATTGAGTGTCATCTGCAAACAGCTGTATATTCTGTGCTCCCCGTGCTCCAGGCCTGCATGCTGCATACTTCTGTTATAAAGATGTCAGTGCAAGCTCCAAATCTATTCAAACACAGACAGAATCAGATGCAGTGTGAGGTGCAGGCGTGTGCTCAGTGTCACTGAGCAGTTATTAATCTCCTGTCTTGTTTTCATCACCCAGAATAAATACAAAGAGGCGGGTAAGAAGGAGATGGTGAAGTGTCTGTACTCTCTGCTGCCCGAGACCAAAGAAACTCAGCATGCCAAGGAGCAGAGCCAGCTGCACAGCGAGGTACATTTAAACATGCAGCCACTGCTCTCTGAACCTTCATGAGCATGTTGTGAGTCAGCAGCAGGTTCGCTTTACAGGCGGGATTGTTCCCGTTTGCTGTTTTTGAACAAGGCAGGGCCAAATATCACGACACACTTCCTTTGAAGTACTGGTGTCTTGATACAGAAGTGCTGATGTTGTATTTATAACACACATTTAATCATTTTGTAAATGTTTGTGCAGCTCTGGTTGGAGACTGTCTCTACCTTTCAGATTCTTATTACAAATGCAGAACAAGTTAACAGTGAGATTTACCTGCTTTTCAGATTTTCTGTGCATTACAGTATCATTGGCATGAAGGTTTTTTGCTATGATAACAGTGTTGTTTCTTATAAAAAGGATGTTTGTGTAGTAACAGAAAAAATCTATTTAAAGTTTTATGGTTGATCATTGAGTTTTCAGGCAGGATTTGCTTTATTTTTGCCTCATGGGATCACGAGGGAGCAGCACATGGGAACAACTGCTGTTCAGCAAACCAACAGGGCATTTCCATTTGTTTACCTGTGCACATGTGCTGCTGCACTTTATGTTGTTTTTTAATCAGTCTGTAGCTCGGTGCAGTGTTTCCAGTTTAGAGATGAAAATCATTAAAATCAGCTTAACTGTGTAAGTCAGGCAGGCGTCATTACATTCTGTTAGACCTCAGCAC
>NW_005187941.1:119689-121751 GCF_000239375.1 Pundamilia nyererei
TGCCCTGTCTGTTTGTTTGTCTTTTCCCAGCATGTCAGCGTGTGTGAAGTGGACAGTTTTCAGCTATGTGCTACATGTGACCTGATTCTGCTCAAACTGTCTGAAGTGCTGGTGCAGAACATGAAATTCTCTGTTTATTGTACGGATGTTACACATGAGGGGAATTGTTTGGTGTCAATCAGCCCCGAGGGCAGAAAATCAAAGCTTTGGGTAATCTGGGACGCGGGCCTGATCCTCCTCTGGTTTCATGTCTGCTGACCGAGCAATGCGACGCTAACTGGAGCGCGAAACGTAGACCGCCTTTACATCAGCAGCCCAGACAATCCCAGTGTCTGTAAAACCCTGAAGGAACAAACCAGGACAATACCGTCCAGCATGCTGGTTCCAGTATCAGCTCTTTCCTATAAAACCAGTTTATTAACCTTCCTACTCAAAGGGTCCAGTTTGTGGCCAATAACAGAGCCAGATCAGTTTCTTCAGTCTGTCTGTTCTTCACGCTGCGCCACATGTGCCGCAATAAAAATAAAATGAAAAGAAGAAGCTAAAAAATTCGCCTCATTTAACAACAACAACAACAACAACAACAACATTTTATTTTCAGGCACCCGTAAAGACACTCAAGGAGACCTTACAAGCAGTTAAATAACAGTTTTATCCGAACTAGTTAAAACTCATACATCACTCATTAGTTTGTCCTTGTACTCCTGATATTATAGTACAAGTTTACAGATATGCAGCTGTTTTATGTTTATATGCAACATATCTAATGTTTGACAGTCTGCAGTAATTATTATTATTACAGTAATTATTATTTTCTTCACAGATTCATAGACCTTAAGCATTTTTTTAAATGTAGGACTCTTATTTCTTTATAAAGAAATGACACATTAGCAATCAGTTGGTTTTTGAAACACGATTAAAGCAAAATCCAAACAGAAGGCGGCCGGTTTATTCTGCAGGCCTTTTAACTTCACTCAGTTTTTGTATTCATTTGTGCATCACGCTGTGAATTCCTCATGTTCACAGTTGGAAGTCAGCTCGTCTTATTTTTAGACAAATGAACGAGTGCGCTTTCAGACGCAATCCAGCACCAGGATGAATTAGTCATCTGATGTTTTCCTCCCTAAATTTATCAGGCTTCTGTTTCTCTGCGTCTCTCTTTTCAAATCCTCCACATCTCCTTTTCTTCACTTATTTAATCATTTTTTTCTTCCTCAGTCCTTTTTGACGCTCTTCTGTGTCTCTGTAGAAACTCTACAAGGAGAAATATAATCGGGAGAAGGGGAAGTCCAGCTACACCAACATGAAGACGCTTCCTGAGGTGGAGCACGCCATGGAGGTCAACAAGAAGCAGAGTGAAGTAAATATTTACCTGTCCGTCTGAATCAGTGATACAACAGCTGTTATGTAACGTTTGTTCGTATAACTGTGCCGACAGCAGCTCATCAGCAAACTTAACAGTTTCTCTATTAAATTACAGTAAAACACAACAAGTAACAGTTATTTTGCAGTGCATCTGCCAAACCACTGTTCATGTTTTACTGTACTCTGCTGCATAACATTGCGCTGTCTGTGATTGGTTAGGCAAGTCTGATACTGCAGCTCTGAGCCGACTGATTTTACTCGTGGCTTCACCATCACCATATTTGTGTGTTGAAACTGGATCTGACGACTGAGAGCACAACGTTTGATTAATGAGTTGTTAACCAGTGAATGTGTAACCTGGTTCATCCTTCTATCAACTCCGAGGAGAACTGTAATTAAAAATGGACATTGTGTTTTATTGAGCAATGGTGCAGCATCATTACATACAAATACAACAAGACAAACTCACAGCAGGTGATGGGAAAAGAGGCGAGTCAGCGTTTGCACAAGTCGATCAAAAATGTACTCGGCTTCACGCTGCATCGCAAAAAACCTCAGCTGAGATTCTCCAAACACCACCGACAATCAGCTTATTAAAGCAAGGAAGCACAACGCTTGGAGAAAACGGAATGAAATCTTTTTATTCTGAATTCTAAAACGATGCTGCCGTCAGTTTTAGAGGCGAATATTTGTGCTT
>NW_005187941.1:122634-124549 GCF_000239375.1 Pundamilia nyererei
GTGTGTGTGTGTGTGTGTGTGTGTGTGTGTGTGTGTGTGTGTGAACATGTAACCACGTTCCATCCAACACTCATTTCCATGACAACGTTCCTGTTCAGCTGCTTCTCTCTGAGTGGAAATGCTGATTAATTATAGAAAATGTTCTGCTCTTAACACTGAACTGTCATTATGTGCGAGTGTTTTGTAGCTTTATGCGAAAGTGTGACGTGTGTGTGTTTGTATTTCTGTCTTTGTGAGGACTTGTTTTGGAAAGTGGGGACATTTTGACCCGGTCCTCTCTTCGGGACAGACCTTCAGGGGTCTCTTTGAGGGTTTGGACTTAGAAGTAGAAAGTATGTGTTCGGCTGTAATAACATCCACTTAGCGTTCTTTGTACTTTACAAACAGGAACTACTAACAGCTAATTCAGTGCTAACAAATGTACACAGACAACGATGCACCAGGTTCACTAGCAAGAGGGTTTGTGGAGAATACAGCAGACGTTGCACGATAATGTCAACATTTCAACTTTTTTAACAAAATATAATTTTGACTTTATTCTCAAATTATCAATAATATTTTATTTATTTATTTATTTATTTATTTATTCATTGTGTGGCCCTAATACACTGCAGCAGTTTTTAGTTTGTATTGAGGGGCTTTGTCTCTGATTGTTTTCAGTTGGGTTTACTTATTTTTTACCTGGTTTTGTTATTATTAGATGCTGTTAATATATATTATGTGGATGATGCTGCCAAGGGCAAAATGTAAGGATTTTGGAACAGATATTACAGTTAAATCTCCTTACTCCCACTCAGACGTCTCAGTCTCAATAAATATCTGCTCCAGCGCCTCCTGATGCTTGTAAAGTTCACAGATTTATCAAATTACCTAAAAACTGAAAGTAAAATAACTACGTTTAACTAAAATGTCTTTTCACAGCTGTTTTAATCGTTTTATTTAGTCTTTCTTGTGTGTTTGTGACATCTACAGGTGACCTATAAGAGTAATACTAAGCAGCCCGTCTACAGTGACGAGTCTCTTCTGGCCAGAACCGACATCCAGCACGCCAAAGAGGTCTCAAAACTGGCCAGCCAGGTAACACATAGCCTTCCCAGCATGCACTAGTAGCCGCTTTGCAAGTGAGCACTATAATGTGTGGTTAAAAGACTTGGAAAAGATACACTCACATTTAACAGCTGATGTCTCTGTTTATCGCTGTCCTGCAGGTGAAGTATAAGGAGAGCTTTGACAGACAGTTAAAGGGGCAGAAACCTCAATACAACCCGCTGGACTGTGTTTCCTTCAAACAAACGCAGGCTGCTGCTGCTCTGGCCAGTCAGGTGAGTGAACCGTGGTCACATGATCAGTCACACACAGGTTGAAGTTCAAATAAAGCATGTGATGATCGTTCATCAGCTTTTTTTCTGAAAGTAGGTCAGCATAGTCTAACTGGGTGAGTATGAAAGTGCACCACAAAGGAAAGCTGTTAAAATGCCTGCATGTGTGTGCTGTGTAGTTTAGTGTGTCCATAGTTTTCTATAAAATTCTTTGTTTTTATTTTATGCCTAATGGGAAAGCAGTGCAGAGTGGGAACAATATTTTACTCTTTGACTTCTGTGGGCTTCATTATATTAAAGTTGGGTGTTGTTCAGATGTGGTTGTTCAGCTGGTGAAGCAACAGTATGGTTTCCCCTTCAGTCTGAAGTCGTCCCACTCTGTTTGAAAAGGGGAATAAAAAAACAACCAGATAGTTTTATGGATTACATTAAAGCATTATGCTTTAATGTAATCATTTTAGTTACTTTTTTAGTTACTGAGTATTTGAGTTTTTGTGAATCTCATCTCTGATTTTTGCGGATGATGTGGTTCTGGCTTCATCGGGTGAGGGCCTCCAGCTCGCACTGGAACGGTTCGCAGCCGAGTGTGAAGCAGC
>NW_005187941.1:125369-128167 GCF_000239375.1 Pundamilia nyererei
GAGGGAAAAAGCTGTGTGTGTGTCGTTCTCTTTCACACACACACTCACGAAAAATTCAGTCTGTTGTGTGGGCGTAACCATGGCAACCTTTCTAAGGCAAATGGAGAGGGATTGTGGGATGAAAGCTGGAGAAGTTGAAGAGGTTACACACACATGCTGGTCTATCTGCAGTTGTGAGGACATTTATTGATATAAGCATTCCTCTTTCTCTCGCTCTGAACACCATCATCACTATTAAATATTAAACAAATCTAAGCCAAATATGAGCCCAGCTCTAACATGAAACCTAAAACTACATCTGAACCTCGGGCAGCCCCCTGGAGTTCAGATGTCTTTACAAAGTCACCATAAATTTCACTCCAAACAAACAAAAAGAGAAAATAAGAGCGAAACAGTGAAAGGAAGCACCATACAAGCACAAATAGACACACACAGAGGCAGCCGTTTTCGTCCACTCACTGCCCACACAGCTGCAGAAAAGAGCCTCCCCTCTTCACCGCATTACATAACAGCTTGTTGTGTTGAACGCTGCCCGGCGTTCAGGAGTGCTGCACGTTCACACAGTGCTGCATTTTTAGAAAAGCCTCTCTTTGAGACTCAGCATCATGATACATAGGCGGATCTCTGAATGCAGGTTTTTAGTAGAAGAGCTTGTTGAAAAGGGGGCTGAAACTGGAACCGATTTTGGCAACACAACTGAAGAAAACATCAAAGTAAAGTGTTATATGTGGAACTCAAAGGGAAATTTGTGTTTTTTTAATACTTCTCACGCTTTGCTGTTTCTGCAGACGGTAGAAAATGTGGCTCGTGTGATGTTCTGACCCTGAGATTGGGTTTGCTGTTTGAACAGCATGATGACGAACTGAAGCCAGAACATCTTTACTTGGCAGAGAAAGAAGAGAGCTTTACAATGACTGACCCTGGTGGACATTAATGTCTGTAAAATGTCTGCTCATCTTTAACCTTTAACCAGGAAACATAATCACCACACGTCACTCTGAATCACTGTGATGCTGGATCCGTTTTGGATACCAAAGGCCCCAGTAGTTCTCGAGCAAAATGGCACAGTGATTTTTTTTAACCCTCTCAGGCTCAAATGAAACTTTTTGTTGCTAATGCACAACCAAGTCCTGCAGTGGTGCTTCTGAGAAAAAAAACTCAGAAAATATGTGTGTGGGGTAATCAGGTTGTTCGTTTTTAACTGCTGCAAATCGGCAACGCCTGCCTTGAGAGGGTTAAACATATGCAAACATGGAAACATGGTATATAAGGTGGAACCAGAGTTCGTACTCACCTAACAAACCACCTCGGCCACCTTGTTCAGCACAGCCTGAGGCACCTTTCTGTCTTCTTTGGATATTTCTGAATTTTGTTCCCTCGCTACTTCAATAATGTGGAGTTTCAAAGGTCAGTGTTTAAAAAAAAGAATCTGAAAATGGTCAGATACAAAGACTGAAAATGAGTGAAAAAAACCTGTTTTGAACGTTTGGAGAGCTCATTACAAGAAAGTCTGGCTCCTCAAAGAAAAAAAAACGAGGTGTGGATTGAGACCTTTACACAATAAAACATCTTTGGGAACGTTTTTTATCCCACCTTCTGCAGATTTATGACTAATAGCAGTCCCCTTACTCTTATTTTGATAGCTGAGCTACAGCTAACCAGCTGTAAACGAGGCCTGGCCTTTCACGTCGTGCTTCTTTACTGTGGTCTGCAGAGTCACTGTGATGGTGGACCTCCGGATGATTAATCTGCTTCTCCAGAAAGAACCTCGTCCATGTTTAGACATAAACATTTCTATAGCGCGAGGTTCAGTTAGCTTTGTGAAAAAAGTAGCTGGTAGCTACTTCTTACTTTCTTTGAGATTTGTATTTGACATTTCAGAGCACTTTGTCAGTTGTACTTGAGTAAAGACGTTGCATCTGTACTTCAACTTTTACTAGAGTGTTTTTCTGTACTTCTTAAGTACAGAATGTCTGTACTTCTGCCACCTCTGGCAGAGCATCACTTAAAGCTGCACAGATAAGTGAGTAAAACCAGAGTGAACGGGAACAAATAAATCTCTTTGTTTTGTGATTGCCAACCTCGCCATTCCTTAAAGGAATCACATGTGCCCTGAAATCATTTTAAAACCCCTGGAAAACCTTGAGTGCTGATATGCATTTTTCCTGTCTTCCAGGTGAAATATAAAACCAACCAGAACCAGAAACCAGACGGTTCTTCCGACCTCCCGAACCTCCTGCAGCTGGAGCACGCCCTGCACGCCACCAAGCTTCAGAGCAATGTAAGCCACATGCTGTTAGACAATAATTCAATATGTTAGACTGTCAGAGAAGAACTAGCTATGTTTCATAGAATAATAACAGAGATTATTATTTTTATTAAAGTGCTACGCTGCAGCCTTCAAAATAAAAGTCTCTGCAAAGCCCATGCGGATGTTGCAGGAGTTAATAAAGAGTTTAACATCTGCTACCGACACACAATTACAATAACAGTCCTGCATTGTGCTCGTGTGTCTTTATTTATTTTATTTTAGTTCGTTGAGTGAGGACATTGTTGGACTGGACTCAGGCTTATTCAGCCAGCCTTCTGCTTGTTGAATAAGCCTGTGCTTATATAAATAGTCATCTTGTATAATAGTGTGTGTTTGTGTATATGTGATCAGGTAGAGTACAAGAAGAAGTACGAGCAGACGAAGGCTCATTACCACACAGCTCTGCACACGGCTGAACAGCTCCACCACAAGGAGAACGCAGTGCTGCACAGCCAGGTACACACACACACACACACACACACACACA
>NW_005187941.1:128306-132136 GCF_000239375.1 Pundamilia nyererei
ACACACACACACACACACACACACACACACACACACGAGCAAAGGCTTTCATTGTCTGATCGTTTCTAAACTTTACATTGTGTAAGTGCGTCTGATGGGTTTGTGTGCTTTGTTGTCTTCAGGTCAAGTACAGAGAGGAGTATGAGAAGAACAAAGGTCGCTCCCTGATGGAGTTCGGAGACACTCAGACCTACAAGGTGTCCAAGGAAGCACAGAAGATGCAAAGCGAGGTGAAACGTCTCTGCAGCTCTGACAGAAACAGACTTTATGTGTTTCTTTAGCTTTACACTCCAGTCAGAAGTTTCACTCTGAGCTTTGGATCCAGCAGATGAAGACTTCAGGTTTGGCGTGTTGTGCGTCTTTGGTTGTAACTTTTAAACTTTTTACGTGACATGTAGCAAATAATCCAAACAATATTTTGGCCTGCAGACTGGAGTGAATGAGTTTGGAGAAATTAAAGTGTTTTTATTTGCACAGAACACAGCGAGCATATCTTCACTGCCTATTATAGAACTTTGAACACTGATTTCACAGCTGAGAAAATCTAAACCTAAAATAAATCATAAGTCGTTTAATAATACGACTCCAGAGGAGCTTAAATCAAGGAAAGCTATCATATTGTTTAAAACAGAGTTGAAAGTGTATGAGTGTCGTACAGAGAGAGTTCACAGCACAGCCACAGGTTATTAACGCTCTGCTCGCATCATGAACGATGCTGCAGCGTGGTGTCACTTCTTTTTCTGTCAATCGTTAACAACATGAAAACAAATCGGTTGTATTTTAGAGAAGCTGAGATCAGTGTGTGCCACCTGCTGTGGATCTGTGCCCCACAGTTAGACTCCAAATCAGCCTCTGAAGGAAACACCAGTGAAGCTCGGGCACGATGAAGCGATCGTACTTTTATGGGGGTTTACAATTATTGGTTGTACAAGTATGAGGGTTATCGTGCACCTGCGCCTTAAAAAGCTACAAATATTAATGCTGATCACGTCTATCTGTGTGTCGTTGTTCTCTCACTGTGCTGTGTGTCTCTTACAGAAGGAATATCGGAAGGACTATGAGGAGCAGATGAAGGGCAAAGCCTTGGTGGACGTCGACCAGACGCCTGGATACCTGACAGCGCGCCATGCTAGCAGCCTGCTGAGCGAGGTGACGTAGCCTCAGAGGGATGAACTATTTAAAGCCACGTTAGAGGTTTGATCAAGCTGTGCTCAAACCTGGAAGAGCAGATAATCCATAATCCACTGATTTCCAACATCTTTTGGCTTGTGAAGCACTTGCATTGTGGATTTTGGTGATTGTTCCTTTTTCTGGTTTTTTCTTTTCATGTCTTTTATTATCTGAACGATTGAAAGACAAAATCAGTGAACCCACATATATTTGTTTTAAAGAGTTTTAATAAGAGGAGGAGCTAAATGTATCGACTATTTTGCTTATTTAAACAATATTTGGCAGATTCTAAGGAGAGAAGCAAAGAAATCAACACATTTTTAATCTATTTATGTGAAATGAAGCACTTCACAAAGAAAAAGAACAAACATTTGGCTTTAATCAATCAAGCATTACTTTTAAAAAAATCATTTACGTTTTCATTTTTAGTTTCCCTGTTTTTGCTTTTTTTTCGCTCCTTCCTTGCAGAAAGAGTACAAGAAGGACCTGGAGCAGGAGGTGAAGGGGCGGGGCTTATCTGGTGTTGGTCTTGAAGAGACACCTGAGCTGCTGAGGGTCAGAAAAGCCAATCAGATACTGAACCAGGTAAACTAAAAACACACACAGATTTCTGAAAGGTGTAAGTGGCCTGATCTGAACTGGAGTTCCAACTGTGGTGTTCACAGAAGGAGTACCGCAAAGATCTGGAGAGGGAGATTGTGGGGAAAGGCATGGAGCTGAGTGCTGATGTGCTGGAGATGCAAAGAGCCAAGAGAGCCTCACAGATCCAGAGCCAGGTTTGTGTCACTGGATTAAAGTAAATGGAAGTTCTTTCTCGGACATCTTATTCTTATAAAACATGCAGCCTGCGAACATTGAGCTGATGGTTTCTGTCTGCCTGATGCAGAAGTCGTACAAGCAGACGGAGCAGCTCAGAGAACACTCATACGGGTCGGTTACAGACACTCCTGAGCTGCTGCACGCCTCCTACCTCAAAGACGTCTACAGCCAGGTCTGTGTGTTAAAACAAGATGCTTTAAGTGAAACGACAAGTTCATCCCTCCAATCTAACCCCCCCACCTCCCCCGCCCCCCTCTCTGTAGAAGAAGTATAAAGACGAGGCGCAGCGACTGAAGGGACGCTACAGTCTGGTTTCTGAGACCCCCGAGATGGAGAGGGTCAAAGCCAACCAGAGACACGTCAGCTCTGTGAGTGCTCGGTGTCCCCACCATCTGTTCACTGTATTCCTGTTAATTATGATCAGTTAAAAGCTTTGAAGTTTTAGTTCCTGTGATTTTTATGTAGCTTCAGGACAATGAAACAGTGTAGTAAATGCACAAGATTGTTGTCATTTTTAATCTACTTTTTATTATTTTTATTGTTGCTCATAGTAACGTTTTCTTCTCATTTTAGTAATGATGACTTGGTGAGCACATGTTATTCTCTAAAAATGAAATTCATGAGTCATAAGCACAAATGTTTAGATCCCAGACTGCAGGCTTTGGGCACGTACACAGTAAAGTCTGTTCTTCGGTATTTTTCCATAAAAATCTTACACTACTGCCACAAACACCAAGAACAAAGTGTGCAAACGTAGGAACAGACATTGCATTTTCAGTCTACATTGATTGTATCGCTGCTATTTCAGAGATAAAACAATTCTTCGTTTCCAGGACTGGGATGAAGTTTATTAGCAAAGTTTTGCAGGGTCATTGTAGTCAGCAGTCACAGGCGGTGATATGTCTAAAAGGTTATACGACATAACTCTAAAGTGTTATTTACACACTTGTTACAGCAGCGTTTTCTTTCCTTTTAGCTGCGATACTGCTGGGACTCAAAGATGATGAGAAACCTGACGTCATCGGTCACAGAGACGCCAGAGATCGTCCTCGCCAGAGAGAACGCCAAGAAGATCAGTGACGTACGTTTACGGTTGGAATCAACAAACTTGTTTACTTGCTTCAGAAAAACAGTTTGCTTTTTTTATATGAGTGAATGTTAAGCTCAGAGAATCAATCTTCAGAACACTGAAGTAAAGTGTGTTTTTGAGTGGGAGTGGAGTTTAAGTAACCGCCACCAACAAGCAGCCTTTATAGCAGCAGATGCCTCACCTCCAGCTCTGTTCAGGTCCGGTACAGGGAGGAGGTGGGTTGTGGCACCGCAGTCATGGACACACCTGAGATGGAGCGAGTCCGACGTAACCAGGAGAACATCAGCTCAGTGAGTACGCAGACAGCGGCCTCACAAAGTGAGCAGGGCAGCAGTCAGCGAGTCGTGAGGTTCGTTTACACGGTCATGATGTGGGGATGAGGAGTGTGAGGACCGAGTGTGGCTCTGGGGCAGGAAGTCAGAGTGTGAGCGAGTCAGCTAATAGAACAGAACAATCATACATTCAGAGAGTGTCTCAAACACACTACCTACATGTTGGAGTCAGTGCTGGCTGACTGACAGCTTGTCCACTGCTCGAGTTAAATAAGCAGCTAATAACAGTAATAGTTTAGCACCACCTGATCTGGCTAACCTGATGACACCTGACCTGACATTTCTGATTTTGCCACCAGGTCAAATACAAGCAGAGTGCAGTGAAGGCCACCAGCGTTGGAGTGACTCCAGAGCTGGAGAGAGTCAAGCAAAACCAGGAGAACATCAGCTCGGCAAGACCCACACACACACACACACAC
>NW_005187941.1:133953-141584 GCF_000239375.1 Pundamilia nyererei
TGTGTGTGTGTGTGTGTGTGTGTGTGTGTGTGTGTGTGTGTGTGTGTGTGTGTGTGTGTGTGTGTTGTGCTGTCTAACACTACACTGTGTTTAAACTGTGTCTCAGTCACTGATACTGACTCCTCTGCTCCTCACAGGCAAAGTACCACGAGGACTTTGAGCGGGCGCGCGGTCGAGGCTTCACGCCGGGGTTGGACGATCCCAGCATGGAGCGCTACCAGAGAGCCAATCAGATGATGGGAGAGGCGGGCTACAACAAAGGCATGCACCACCAGGTGACAGAGATGGACAGACGACCAGGAGGCATCATCGTAGGTTAGTGAAAGAGCCTGTGTGTGTTAAGGATTCAGCGGTTGGTGTGTCTGCTGGCTGCTGTGTGGTATTGCACCAAGAAAGGGATTGGCCAGCAGAGTCACATGACACAATCATCTGATGTTGTTTAGTTGTTGAATTCTTTCTTCTTCTTAGCTCTAACTGTGAACTTTGGACCTACAAAGAATGTGATGCTTCATCAATAACTTTTGTCTCCTGTAGTTTCTGTTATGTGTTATTCATATAGTCTTTCACAATAAAAGCCTCCACATGAAGCCAAAGACCCCTGAAATGAGAGCAAGGTTTAGGTCTGGACCAGGTGGTTGACGTGCTGAGTCTGGTTTAAGTATTATTTTATGGTAAAGTGGAGCCACTTTCCGCTTTGTTACTTTCTTTTCATAGTTTGTTTTTTAAATGAACAGATGAGCTGTGATTTGGACTTTTTTTAAATTTTTTTTTACTTCAGCCCTCTGAGTTTATATCTGTTACGGTCAAGAACAAAGTCAGAGAAATGTCAGTTCAAATGAAGTCATGGAATATTTATCAACTTAATAATGTTGGATTGTTTCAGTCACTGCTTCTGTCCAAATCTTGTTCCCTCCTGTCTGAAGACCTGAAGGTGTGGAGGGCAGACCCAGGCTCCATCTTTGACTTTGACCCTCTTGAGGACAACATTCAGTCCAAAAGCCTCCGCAGGATGTCTGGTAGCTCTGGATCCTCAAGAAATGTTTTCAAACTAAAATATTTTGCATATTTGCATACATCTCTCATGACCCCTCATGACCCTGGTTTTACTATTAATGATTTTTAACGTCACATTACACTTTTACACACTAATAAACATGTTCACAAATTATTTTCCAGCCTGCTGTGTGCAAGTTTGATCCTCAGTTCACACTCTTGCATTGATCAAGTTGAAAGTTCTGCTTTCAAAGCAAAAACACATTCACACACTGGTGATGGCACAGCCACCCAGATCCAGGTCCCTGACAGAAGCACCTAAAAGTAAGTCCAGCTGCCTTCAACTCAAGCTTTCCAGAGTTTAAACAAAAAAGACATTTAAGCAAGAGTCTGGTTATAGTTAGTACCAGCACGTTGATCCTGTTAGCCAACATCCTGACTGAAGCTTTGCCGTTGCCATGTTGTGCAAAATGCATTGGATAAAATCCAAGTAAATATAGTTGATGGAGATGCAACTAACACCCAAACATTTCAGTTTACTGAAATAAAAACATGTCTAAAAAGCAGCTAAATGGAAAAATAATGTGTGCTTATGAAACCAAATTAAAATATCATTTGGGTGAAATTTGGTCCGCGCAACAAACATAAGGAAACATTTTTTGCATGTAGCGTTTTATTACTAGAATCATATGTGACAGTGTTGACACTGTATGCTGAAATAAGTAACCCCCCCTCTGGAAACTAACTGAAACTAAACTGAATTAAAAATAGCAAAAAAAGAAAACTAACAGAACCATAAGTTATAATTTGAAATAGCTGATATGCTCATGCTGTTACGTACTGTGTTTGTTCTTATTAGCGATGTTTTCTTTGTTTTTCCTGTTGTTACTTCTGTCCCGCGCTGCCCTCCGGTGGTGGCCGACTGTTAGAGCGAGCTGACCGCAGGCTGAGCAGGCAGCACTCCCAGCAGTCGCTCACCCTCAGCCAGGCTCAGTCTGTCAGCTCGCTGACCTCTGACCTCTGGGACCGCAGCAGCGCTGAAACTCCGGGTATCTTTCCCCCTCGGTTTTGTTTCCTCCTCACAGCAGGGTGAACGCATGGGCCGACTTATGTTTCCCGTCTCTGATCCACAGATTAAACTAACTCACTGTCTCCTCGCAGGATTGTGCATGAAGGTCACTGTGGGGTTTTTATTGTTAACATTTCACAAAGAGTTTCACAGCAACAGAGGTTTTCCAAGAAAGCAGAACAGAGTTTTCAACTTATTTGCTCTCACGCCTCTCTCTCTCTGTGTTTCTGTGTCTCTCACCCAGCTCCTGTGCTCCCTGGAGCGTACCATCAGGGCGTCCAGATGCAGCAGCAGCAGCAGTATCACGGCTACATGCATCAGACCAGCATGTCATCTGTCAGATCTGTCACCTCTCCTCCACACTCAGGCACCATGGTACACTCTTCTGCAACAAAGTTTTTTTTTGGTCTAAATTTAAAGTTTTTTTTCCCTGAGAACAAAATCCCTGAAACCCTGAAATCTGTGTCTCGGCCTTTTTGCAGCGTGTTTACCGTGCGCTGTATGACTACGCGGCTCAAGATCACGATGAGGTCTCATTCAGGGACGGCGACGTCATCATCAACGCTCAGCCCATCGACGAGGGCTGGATGTACGGCACCGTGCAGAGAACCGGCAAGTCCGGCATGCTGCCGGCAAACTACGTGGAGTGTTGCAACTAAAGCGGAGAGGAAGACGAGTTTGTGAGAGAGAGCGGAGAAGATGAAGTGAGACGGGCCTGAAATTCACAGTTACATCCACCTTCAGCGTTATAAAAGCAGCTGGTGATGTTCTTTGCATTTCAGGGCTCATTTACATTTTCAGTGTTATGGGAAACGGGAAAGACAGGTGATAGATTGTTAGACTGTTCTGGTCAATTTTAAAAACAGGAAATTATGTTTAAAAAATAAGTTTAATGGGTTTTAATTAGACGTGATGGATTACAAAGCTGCAGCTTCTTTGAGAATAAACACATCTGCTCAACAGCCAATCAAAGAGCAGTTTCTACACTTAAAGGTGAAGGAAACTGACCAGGATGCAGTGCAGCGGAGCAGGGTGCGCTATGATTAAAGAGGGCTGTCTGAATGCTTGGGGAAGCCTTTCCTGTATCTGATGGACACAGATACGTCTATCAGGTCCATCGCTTATTGGAAAATACATCTACTCCAGCTCCATTCAGGCCTTTTCTACAGTATCTCCAAAATTATTCTTCTTGTTATGTAAAATTAGCATTTATGTTAAAAAAAAAAGAAATTTACAAAAAATCTACACAAAATATTATGAAGCACTGTCCAGAAATATGTGCAAAGTCATGGAAATCAATTTCACTTTTTTTTGACACAGCTCTTAAATTATTACATTGAACTCAAATCTGTAAACTCCTGGAGTTTCATCCATGTCCGTCCGAAAGCAGCTGCAGAATCAGCATCAGTAGTAACCTCGAGGCTCTGGTCACGTCTCAAAGTTACTGTATATGGTTTGAAACAGAGTGAAAGTGCGCCGAACGAAAGGTTTGGGATCTGAGCTGGAAATGAACCACAAGCAGCTTCATGGTTCTTCTTTAGGTGGCACTGAAATATATATTTTTTAATTTAGGCATTAAAAGTTTAAGAATCTATTGGGCAGAACTGTCTGGTGTAAAAAAAAAATTAATAGATAGATAAAAGATAGATAAACCTTTGTAGTTTTACACTGAGCGCTGCAATGCACTGAACACCATGAGCCGGTGAGATCAGGTAATAATTGACCTGAAGGGGAATTTTCTTTTGATGAGCGGTGGATGAAGAGAAAAAAGCAGATGGAGGGATAAATCTAGCATGCTGTCATGTTTTATGAGAATATAGAAGTAGAGGAGCGAACGACAGAAGGATGCATGAAGAGAAGCGGTGAGAGAGACTAGAAACAAGTAACGTGTAACTTTTTAATCACCTGTGACAAACTAGAAGAGGAAATGAAGAAGGAGTGAGCAGGATTAATCTAGTTTATAATACAACAGGAATTCAGACAAGACTCCTAAACTGCGGCTCTGGGTGTGGTCTGTGTTTTTAATACTGCCAACAACGCCCAGGAAAAGACCACAAAGCCTCGTTTCAGCTCCACATGTCGATTAATCCACAACAAATTCACTGTAATCTCACTACATCCACATAAAAGACTCATAAATGTTTCATACTTCAAATGAACATGTGATAAGTTCTTGTTCATTGTTGAAAACTGCTAATTAGACTCATGATATAAGTCACTGCTTGGCAAATAATCCTAACAGGCACTGCAGTCAGCTCACATCGACACGCTGCAGAGGAGATGCTCCTTAAACATAAAGGCAACCAAATCTGAGAAAGGTTCTTACTCGGGTCATTCTTTAAATATTCAGATTACATTTGTGCTTTTTACCTACTATGAAATGTTTCCGTTCTACAGTTTGCATTTTTAATTTGCATTTTTTTCCAAAATGTTTTAAGTTTAAAAGACTTTAAATAACAGAACAAACCAAAAAAAGATTACGTTGATTATTCCACCCTCACAAGACAAAATCACAGATAAACAAAAACAGATCAATAAAAAAGTCCAGCAGGTCCAACAGTGGCTGCTCCATCGGCAGGTTTCTCCACCCTCGACCAAATTTCCTCTCATCAGACGCGGTGTCCCTGTGCTCTGATCAAACTCACTCACTGCAGAGTGGATCTGATGGATTTCCTGTTCTTATTGAATTCGTGTTCAGATGTGAGAAAGACAGTTTTAGTTTTTATTCTTTACAATAAAAGGAAAATGCTGCCTACAGCTTCCCCCGTATTCAGAAGGCTCCCCACAGCAGGTAGCGGGTTTGTTTGGAGGGTTTTCCTGGTTTTGTGTCTGTGGCTGGAGTTGAACTGGGGATCTTTTTAACTGCTTCACTCTGGCACCACCAGAATAAAGAATACAAATGAAAACTGAATTCAAATGTTGGCGTAATGCAAATTTGATATGATGTCAACAAGTACAACGAGTTGTCCTGTTTTAAGACCGTTATTAAGATGCATAGAAGAATAAGTGCTGTAAGACCTCTTACAGTCAGCAGGTGCTCATCAGGGAGCGACACCCATGAAACAGACCCCCTACTATCTGCGCACTGAGGTCTGAGGGACCTCCCAGGACCTCCCTGACACTATTTTCCACATTCCAGATATCTCTTGATCTCTAATGTCAAACACGACCTGCTCCAGAGCAGGTCTGTGGTTCTGAAAAGCCAGAATTAAACCAAAGTTACCTGGACGAGCCCAAATACTGCTCTGTCAGCCATCGATGCCACTAATGAAACAAATATGGTCACATGCTGACACGTTTATGTGATCTGAAGGGAATCCAGAAAGCACAGAGAGATGAATTGAGACACTGATGGTTTTTGGTCTTTTTATGGGTTTTGTTGGCATTAAGAAAACGACAGATTGTCAGCAGACTTTCATTGGAAAGGATGCAGAAAAAGAAGAAGAGGAGCAGGGAATGAAAATAATTAGATCTGTCTTCTCTCTAGACGTGAGCCCGAGAATGAAAAGGAAAGAATGAAAAGTCAGAAAATACTTTTTTCTTAGCAGTGATGCAACCAAAAGGAAGGAGTGGGGCAGGCGAACAGGAACAAGGTTTAGAAACCTCGAGTTTGAGCATTTATTGATCCCGGGTTTAATTCATGTTCAGGGGAGTGTGGTTTGGTTTTTGACTTCTGATGTACAGTAACCTGTCGACAAACCATCGACAGATCATCGGTTTTAAACAGCAGCAGTAACCTCTGTGTTTGTAAAGGACTTAACTAACACACTGTGTCTTTCTGTTTCTCGTGTCATGCTGTCTGAATATCTCTGCACACAGTAAAAGTTTATATTTCCTGAAATCTGAAGAGACTGTTTAAGTACGTCGGACTGGAGATTTCTGGACGTTGCAGACTATTTTGATACACGGGCTCCTGTCCACGTTTGGGAAAGTTATATTTTACTCTTGTGTGTATCCAGTAAGTCGTGTTTTTGGGGTTTCTTGTCTTGCTGTGTGGATTGCATCCTGGTCATGTACTGAATAAATCTTCACTCAGCCATGATTTGTCATTCTAGCTGGAAACCATTTTTGCATTTTGTATGTTTTATTTCATAAAAATAGATGCAATAGAATATAATTTACTGAATATTCATGTGTTGATTGTGTTAATTTTTGAAGAGACGCTGTTTCTTTTGTTTTTGGTTCATGCTTTGATGATTTTTTTGCTTCTAATGTCACAGTTTTTTTCTTATTTACTCAGTATATCATCACAGATTTTACTAAATTTATTTACATATTATTTGAAATTATGGATCATTCAATCTCGGCCTGTTTTGCCATGTGATAATTGCAGTGTGTTCCATATGGGAGAAATAAAAAACAAATAAACAGTCAACAGAAAAGTTCATCTTATTTAGAAATATGACTCAGATCCTGTTAATGCATCTCTGAAAGTGAGACGTTTACTGATGCCAACAGCAGATATGTAGCTGTTGTGTCACATCACCTTTCATGGACAAAAATATTTCTAAAAATGTGCAATGATGATTTTTAAAATGTATTAGATGTGTTACAGCAAAAATAAATAAAATAAGACATCAGCTCAGCCGAATAATTACTTTAAATATGTGGACACAAGTGCAGCAAATACAGCATAAAGCTGAGCCATCAAAGGTGTGAAACACTAGGACATACAGCATGTTTGAAAACCATGACAAAGAAGCAAACTGAGGGTTTAAATACACACATAAGGTCATTAGTGACAGAGGACCTGGGGAAAAGAAGCACAGGTGAGCAGAATCTAACTATACAAGAACTTAAAGCATGTGACATGAAGGAAAGTAAGACAGGAAGTAACAGAGCACAAGACTAACACAAAAAAAAGGGTCAGAAGATGCACAGAAACGAGACTAGGAGACATCAAACAAGGAGCTAAGAAACATAAATACCTAAGTCAGAAGCACTGGAAATGCTATACCCAAAAGACTAAATAATATAACACTTGAATGTAAGCTACCTAATAAACCCAACAAAAAATTGTGAAAACCACAAAACTCAAAACACGAGGTCAAAGATCCAGAAACCCTGACAGCGTGCTTCTGCAGCCTTTTTCCAAGAGCTCTGGCTTTTCTTGCCATTGAATGTGTGAGGTAGTTGAATGCAAGGACACTCTTAAAAAAATCTAAATAAATAAATCTTGATGTCAAGAGTTTCACTTCTGGTTAAAGTACCAGGAGATGATGTGGAAATTTTGAAATGGTTACAGAATATACATGCATACGTGTATTAGTAGTGGTATTGTTTTTGTTTTTTTAACTTTTATCTGATTTTGTTTTATACTTTATCTCTGTGTGAAGCACGTTGTGATCTTTTATCTAGAAATAAATAAAACAAAATTTTACTTACTAACTGTTCAGCACCTTTCATCCTGGTTAGTGAAGTTCAAAGTGCTGCACAGATGACTGACAGTCTGATAGTAAAACAGAGGAAAGTCTAAAGTAGCAAAACAACATGCAGTGACAAGGAATTTCAAATAAATTGTAATAAAAATAAAATTATTTTTTATAAGTGGCATTAAAACGTAATAAAT
>NW_005187941.1:141633-154518 GCF_000239375.1 Pundamilia nyererei
TTTTCCCATATCTGTTGTGGAACATAACGCTGAACATACAACAGGAGAAAAGTGCGCACTGACAGAAAAAACAAAGAAAAAACATTTGTATATATTGCATGTTGTGATTTGGATGTGTACGTGACTGAATTGTACGTGTTTGAACGCAATTTGTGGCTACAATAGCAACAACAACAATACCAATAATAATAATGATAATAATAGTTGGAAATTAGCAATATGCGCAGAACATCAGTTTTATACTTACACTACGTTAAACTGCACTGTCCCTTTTAAATAAAGAATTAGTATTATTAATAGAAAACAGTAGACATTCATTTTAAAGCATCAGAAACAAGTTTTCGTTCTAGCTGCATCTGCTAATTTATTCTGACATTTCGTAGAAACTCCCAGTTTGTTTATATCTGCAACAAGAAACAGTACTATTATTCATTCTTAGAATTAAATATGAAATGTAAGTTATGAAGAAAGGTCATTCTTTCAGCACTTGATCAATTAAAGTTCGTTTTTATTCTGTTTTTTTCTCGGCAGTGTTCACTTCCGGTTTTGTTTCCTTTGCATTCGTGCTTCCTAAACTTCCCCAACTTGAGCAGAAAGTCCACAACTCAGGTCAGCTGTTCTCTATAAAAGTTATATTATTCTTAACACTCTCAACCGTGTCTAACCATTTTTATACCAACACAACTGCGACCTGAAAGGGGGCTGACGCCACGCCACAAAACTCCACCGTGACTTCTGCGCATGCGTCATAGTTAGAGTAACGGAAGCAGTACAGCGACGCTCATAGACAGCCTGACTGTCTGACCGACGCTGAATGAGAACGCACTGATTTCGACTTCAAAATGATGAAATTTCTGCCGAAACTTCTGCTACTGGTGTTGTTAGCCTTTCCGGCGACTCTCCTTATCAAAGGTAAGTCTGTTTGTAAAGATACGAAGAAAAGCGCAGCGATTTAGGGGAAAAAGAAGTGTTAGCTGTCGAGCTAAGTAGCTGCTGTGGGGAAAGGGGAAGGCCGCTCTCCATTAAGCGTGCTGGTTGAAGCGAAGCGTGTATATAAAAATGAAGGGATTCATCGTAAATGTGGGGCAATTAGAGGGATATCTCCACGGTGGATTTCGTTTTCGCAAATGCCTCTTATTGTTTCGTGTAATTTAGTGTAAGGTAGCTCACGTCAAGGTACTTTAAACGCCTGGTTAGACTGACGTGTCCTTACTGTTAGCAGGGAAGCTAAGAGGCTCAGTTAACGTGCTGCTTTATTTCAGCTCCTTTATTTCCTCTCTGTGTAAACGGAGCCTCGGAGTTGCCACACATAATATGATGTAATCAACAAAACTTGTGAAGGTTTCTGAAAAACTGTGTAAAGTTACTTTTGTTGCTACGCTAGCTTACTTAGCTTAACCCCACAGAACTGAATCACAGAGTGACTGTTACTTCAAATGCCCGCTTAATTAATGTAAGTAGATAATTAAGTCTGTAAGAGCATGGCTTATTTACTCAATTGGTCTGCACACTGTGCAGCTGAACGGCTGTTTGAGGCCGATTAAGTTATCTGGATCGTATCCTGTTAGCTGTGATTGTAAGCTGTGGGTTAGTTCGGCGTTTACATGACGAAACGGACGTCTTGGCTTCCTATTTCTTTTAAGCAACACGGTTTTTACATCACGGGCCTGTGGATACGCTTTTAGAGTTTAACAATAGCAATTTTACATTAGGGTATTGATATTTGTAATCAAAGTCTAACCAAGAACTTGGTGTTGTGTGGATATTATGCACATCATTATTATCACGGTTAATAATGTTGTAGCAAGTTTCATTTTAATGTGTTGGTTAATCCCTGGCCTTGTGTATATGCAGACAGAGTGAGGGGAAGTAGTGGGACTAACCTGACTGTGTTATTGGGTCGCTGTCATGAGTCATAAAACTAGGCAGCATGGTGGTGCGTTGGTTATCATGGTTGCAAAACAGCAAGAAGGTTCTGAGTTGGAGTATCCTGGATGGAGAAGTCTGCAGCTCAAATAGATGCATGTCAGGCAAATGGGTGACTCTAAAATGATCTTGTGTGTCAGTGTCTGACTCTGTTAGCTGGGGGTATGCTGCCTTCATTTGGATAAGCATTTAAACAAGTGGATAGCTGCACCCTAATTGACAGGGTGTGACTGCACTGATGAGCTGAACAAAGGTATTTGCTTTCACGCAGATCTGAATGTTAAATGTTCAAAAATGTTTGCATGCTAGTGTTATTCGTCAATTTTCTTAACTCTTTATCCAGTTCAGCGCGGGCTCCATCCACACTGAACTGGACAACAGACGACTGTTCCAGCTGTCATGGGGCGAAAGGTGTGGTGCAGCCTAGGTTATGCTCTCCATTGTCATCTCTCTGCGCGATGCAAGCCCAAACTGACGTCACAACTGCTGGCATGTGCCACACTTGGGCATCGTTTCAGTTTTTCGTGCTTCTCTTAACTTTTGTAATGTGCCATGTGCAGCCAGCTGGGTGGAAGAGAAAACTGTTCGATCAACTTGTTTTTTTGTTTTTGTAAACTAAGTTTTTAGTTGTATATCAATACCACAGTTCAAAGGTTCCCTGATTACAGCAGATGTTGAAACAGCAGAAACTTCTACACTTACACCAGCACTGATGCAGACCAGTTCAGGAGAGAACTGTGGCGAGTACCGTGCGCCTTCAAGTTACAGTTTGCGCTTGATACAACCAGTGTGGTGACCATAAATGCCAGTAAGGTTTAAATACATGTGACTCGCTACCGTTTAGTTCTAGAACTAAAGATGGCTCTTGGGTGAGAAGTGAAGTCCAGTTGCCTTCTTCACTTGACTTAGATCTGAGATGATGGCCGTCTTGGAAAATGTAGAACTGTTTTTGTTTGTTTATAATATATTTACATGGAGACTTTGATGCTTGTATCTACCTTTGAAAGATTGTGTGATGTTACCTTAACAAAATCTATCATCCCAAGCTTTAAACCACCAAAAGTAGAGTTTGTAATTTCCAAGTTGTTAGGTTGTAGTGAATGCTGCAGCTCGGTGTTTAGCTTGGTCTGGATCTGTTCTCCAGGCTATGCTTGGATTGTTCTTAAGCACACCATGCAACAAGTTTGAGAACCATGTAGTCTTAGGTACCAGAAGAACATTGATGGAGTACAAAGTCATATCTGTGTTGTGGTCAATTTTAGGCTTGCATCCATTTTTCCAACCATCATGGAGCTCATTGGTGAACTGAAGATGTGCTTTAAATATCAGACCTCTGTAGCTGCTCCGGGGTCTTTGAACCATTACATGAAATAAAGATTGTGTTTATAGGCTTGGTAAAAATTCCCATACTTTCTGTCAGGACCAGTGGCAAGTGCCCAGGATTTGACTGAGGATGAGGAGGCTGAGGCTGTGGATGAAGACGTGGTGGACGACGTGAACGAAGAGGATGATGAGGCAGAAGTGGAAGATGATGATAACACAGAACTGGTAAGTGATTAAATTGGCTGTAGAAATGTTTTCATAGATGATGCAAGTTTTCGCTGTTTACTGTACCGTGATAAACGTGAACCTGTTCTTCGTCCCGTTACCTAAACCTGTGCGCTTATCTAGACGGAAGAAAAAGAAGATGAAGAGGAGGAAGCGTTGGTTGGAGAGGTGAAGGCTTCCCCCAACGCTGACACAACCATCCTGTTCGTCAAAGGAGACGGTGAATGTCTTTGTGTATCCGCCCTCTTGTTTTCATTCAGCAGTTTCTAGATTTTCCTGTATTGAAACCCCCGTTTGATTCATGCCATCCTTCCTCTAGACTTCCCAGCCAACGACATCGTTAAGTTCCTTCTTGGCTTCACTAACAAAGGGTCGGAGAACTTCATCGTAGAGTCTCTGGATGCTTCTTTCCGTTACCCACAGGTAAGAAAATGAGCTGTAACAAATATTCATAGCTGTAGCTTCATCTCTCTCTAAATTTGTCCTGTTGTCCCCTTTCAGGATTACCAGTTCTACATCCAGAACTTCACCGCTCTCCAGCTCGGCACCGTGGTTCCTCCCAGCAGACAGGCCACCTTTGAGTACTCCTTCATCCCCGCAGAGCCAATGGGTGGGCGGCCATTCGGACTCGTCATCAACCTCAACTACAAGGACAGCAGTGTAAGCATGACTGGTTTAAACTCTTCTAATGTCAGCGATGTAACAAATCAGATTCTGTGTGGAAATTTGGGACAATAAGTAGGAAAAAGTCATCTGTAGCCATTATTTTCCACCATTGCGTTTGTTTCTTTATTTACATTTCTCATCCATTCTTTTCCCACCTACAGGGAAACGTTTTCCAGGATGCTGTGTTTAACCAGACTGTCACCATCACTGAGAGAGAGGATGGGCTTGATGGAGAGACGTAAGCATGCATGCATATATACACACCCAATCTGGCTTTTTTTTCCTCCCCCTTTGCCTGCATTTGTCCATAAACCCACCCTCTCTCTCTCTCTCTCTCTGCCAGGATCTTCATGTATGTCTTCCTGTCAGGTCTTGGGCTGCTCGTGGTTGTAGGCCTTCACCAGCTGCTGGAGTCCAGAAAGGTGCAGATACCATCAGATGAAACAGTTTTTAAAGAAATGGGTAGTTGAGGGGAAAAATAAACCCTTTGATGGTTTAGCTAGTGTTTTTTACATCAGGATCTGCAGGTGTTTGTCACAGACTTAAACTCTTTGGAGCTTTTGGCCAAAGCATGAGCTACATGAGGTTGAGTTGGTGTCATTAGCAAAAAAAAAAAAGCAGACAGCTCATTCTGTGTTTGTTTGTAGAGGAGGCGTCCAGCTCCAAAGGTAGAAACGGGAACTTCGAGCCACAACGACGTCGACCTGAGCTGGATCCCCCCAGAAACACTGAACCAGATCAGTACGTACTCCTCGCACACATCCTGTGACCTCATCAGCTCGCACACAAGCTTTCTTTTTTTATGCACTTTGTTATCTGCAGACACAGTAGAAATCCAACTGTTTATACACCACAAGTCTCAGATGAGATTGTCAGCTTCATCGAACACTCCCTCTCAGAGCACCTTTTAAGCTTTTCTTCCTCACAGAATCAGCTGAGTCACGCGTGCAGGTGTATCTTTTGTAACATTGAAAACATTCACCAAAATTACATTTAATTCCTTTAATTAAACAAAAGACTACACGAGCTTTAACCATTTAAATATGGAAGTGACTCTGCAGAACAGTAGCATGTTGGCTGTTTTAGAGTGAAGTAACACGAGCACTGGACCACATGGACATCATTTGCAGTGAGCCACACGTTTCAGTGATATTTAAAATACAACCTGATTATAGGAGGAGGAAATTTCAGGTTTCAAACAGTGCTTGCACAGATGGTGTTTAATTTCATTTCTTAGTACATGCTTAGTTTAGGGAGTTGGACTACTTTTAGGTTCATAGATTTCTCCAGGTTAAACATCTTAGCTTTCATCACGGGTCCCTGCAACCTCTCTGCTTCCTGTGCAGCTCTTGAGGTTGGCAGACGTCTGTAGAGCTGCTGTTTCTCTCCGCACCCAAACATTTTCGAGTTTATTATATGAACAGGTTCAGGATATTTGTTGCTGCTCTGTTCTTTCTTCCTGCTTCACCTGCTGTTTCAGAATGATCTTAATCCTTGACTGAGCGCGAGGATCACTCACCTTCTTTCTCCTCCTCTCTGCTTTCCTTGCTCTCATGTTTTCCTGCGTCTTCAGTGCAGAGTCGCAGAGGTGAGGTCTGCTGCATGTCGTGTGTTTGTGTGTCTGTAACACAACTTTGGTCCTGATGTTGGAGTGTTTAGTGTTCTTCTCCCACTCCTGGTGCTCCAGATGTTCTGATCTGTTAGTGAGAAACTGCAGAAAGTTAAACTAAACACAGTTTCCCACTGACATCACGTCACATTATTCACCTGTTTTGTGATCAGACCATCTGGTTCTTGGCATTCTTCCTTGTGTGTGTGAAAGTTGGTCTTAGAGAGTGGTGGTCACAGTAAGCGGGGTTGTGGTGCAGCTGCTTGGTTGGATGTTGGCTATAAAAATGATTTTCCTTCTTTCATTTTTACTTAACCCAGCAAACTCCTCCAGTGTCTGGAAAACATGAAGACGTTAGTGATCCCGTTGCTTGTTTTTGTCATACCTGTGATATTTTCATTACTGTTACAGATGTTATAAAATCCTCTAAAGTCTTCAGTTACAACTTTCAGTCATTTTTATACAAAAGGCAGTCAACCCAAGTCATCTGTCAGTCGAGTTGCAGGTGTAAAATAATTGTAGTCGCACATTACACGTGTGGTAATTTTCCCCCTACACACTGCTTGTAGGAAGAGTCAAAACCAGGTGTCGCTGCCTGATGGTAGCAGAAATAACAAAGTAGTTGAGCAGGAGCATCCTTTTTTTTTTTTTTTTTGTTGCTTGAAGTTTTCTTTGGACCTTAAACAATAACTTCAAGGAAGTTTCTTTGGAATCACGTAATTCTTTCAAAGTTCCTTAGTTTGCTTGTCAGATGTAATAAAAACCTCAAACCTGTTGATGGAGTCTCCACTGTAAATAATACATGTGTGAGAAAGCTTCAGTGAAATGTTTTTGGAAGACACATTTGGTTTTTTTGGTTTTTTAAGCATGTTCTGACCTCACGTTTGGCCTGATTCTGAGAACATAAAACCTGCAGGTGTGTGGCATCACCGCTCTGTTTTCAGAAAAAAAATTACAATTCACCTTCTTAACATCTTCTCCTCCTTCAGACAAAGCATCTCCCAAAAGATCTCCTCGCAAGAGGAACCAGAAACGCTCGGCCGGCTCAGACGAGTGACGGCTGACAAACGTCACTTCAACAAAAATTTCATCCACCCGTGGAGGAAGAGGAGGCGGCGGGCTGAGAGCTCCACCGTGAGCACACTCTGCCCTCTGCTGAGGAACTTTAACCAGTGCCAAGCACAGCGATGGCTGGCTCAGCTTAAAAACTGTTGAACACACACACACACACACACACTGCAGCCCCTTTTGTTTAACGATTACTTTTTCTGACGCTGTCACAGAGAGATGTGGGGAGGCTCATCCTCTAACAGGCATGTTGGGCGTTTATTTTCTCTGAAGGTTGATGGGTTTTCTTCAAAGATCAGATTTTTTTTAAGCCTTGGTAGTACAACTGCTGACATTATCATTGTGAGACAGTATTGATTGTGTTGTTTGCCTCGCACACTGACGCAGGGCTGAAACGATCAGGATCATTTTTGTCTAATTCGACTCTTCTTTCAAGTTACTGGTTCAGAGTAGAAACACTGGTTAGTTGCAGCCCTGCTCTGATGTGTGGAGGAGCTACAGTAACAGATGCAGTTTTGTTGTTTTTGACTTTTTTGTATATTTTCTGTTTGTTGATTTTGTCTGCACATAATTTTTGGTTTTGTTGGGATTTTGTAGACTTAATCTGCTTCCCTTCTGTCTGCTGTCCCTCTGTGTTTCACCCTTTAGTCACAGTCACTCAGTTTCCCTTCTGCAGATACTCAGTTTTTTTTTGTGGTCTGATCCCGTCGGTCAGCTATCAGTGCCGTCCTTCTTAAACTGTAACTGACGTTTTGAGCTAACGTTTCAATGCTCATGTTATATTTAGGGGAAAAGGTCCAAATCTTTGTCTAACAATGATGAAATATTGTTTTGGTTTAGCACAGAAAAGAAACCGGCCACAGTAATGCAGTGTGGCCAGTAGGAGGTGGTACGAGTAGATCTCCAGAAACTCACCAGGCATTAATCTCTAGTTTCTCCTTATGTAATTGATTAACCGTGTATTTCAGCAGGCAGCTAATTATTGAGAGAGAATATGGAGATATTGATTATCTGCCTGATAAGACAGATGGCCGACATGACATCCAGCAGCTGCTGAGTTTCTTGTGCTACAGAGGCTGTGACCGGCTGCCCGCCATCATCACAGTCACTGTGACGCAAACGTTCATACTGTGTGCTGCCTCAGCGTGTTTTACTTTACTGTGATATAGTGAAGAGCAGTCATGCTCATGTTCCACGGGGTTTTTGGCAACTAAATCAAAGTTATGCAAAGCTTCAGTTTTACAGTGACGAACCTCCTCCTGCAGTTCTGTGGTGTGCTGGACTTTTGAGCTTCTGAGCCAAATCATTTTTGCAGACGATGTGCTGCTGACTTTGTGCGTGAAGTTGATCCGTTTGAGTTTTTTGCTTGTCCTTCTACTTTTTGAGATTTTCAATTGTATTAAAATCCAGAGTTTCCAGCCCATGATGCCGGGAGAGCGTCATGGGCTGGAAACGGTGACACGAAGCTCCATGTTAGAGAGTGTGCCAGTTGTTAGGTGGACAGACAGAAGCGGAGAAACGGATCAATGTGGAGCTCTGAGGCAGGAACGGATCACCATCAATCAGCATTTGGCTCAGAAGCTGATATCAGCACGTTATGTTGTTCACGCTGTAAACACAGAGTCTGCATGAATTTGATTTAGTTGGAGCTAAACTCATTTAGTTCTTATGATTTTTCTTCACCATATCATAAAGAAAATGTGCGAAACACAAAATTTATGCCACTTAAATTTTTGGCCATGATTCTTTCTCGACAAGGCTTCTGAGTTTTCTGTGCTGTGAAGCGTAAAGTCTGTTATTGTCAACGAAAATCGTCCAAGTCCTGTTTTTAGAACAGTTTATTTAGGAATCTGAAAAAGTTCATTAGGCAGAAAATGTTTTGCTTATCCTTCTTTAAATCATGTGAAAAGGTTAACTTGGTCTCTGGGAGCCTCTGAGGGGAGTAACCATCATCCAGCAGGTTCATCGATAGCAAGAATAATCTAGTTACAGCCTTAAGCATTACAATGCATGAAAGCGACTTTCTTTTCTCTCATTAACATGAGTATTTTAACATATGAGACGCAACTCATGAGGTTTTGTGAAATCGGATGTTATGGTTCTCCCGGCTCGCCCTGTGAAATATCTGCATCGTGATGTTACGTCAGACCTGCGAGTGGAGACCCGAGTGTCTCGTCAGGTGGACTCATCAGCACTGTTGCGCTCGCTTCGGGCTCTGGCTCAGAAGATGACGGGTAAAGACTCCTCATAAGAATCTAACAAACTGAACGGTTCGGGTCCTCTCCACGTGTGCCTGTTTTCTACCTTTTCCGTTTGTACGTTTTTATTCACTTCTGGCTTCTCTCCTCAAGCAGCCTGTGCAGATCAGAAAAATGTTGAAGCACTGGTGTAAATACTGGCTGACTTAAGCTGATTTCAGAGCAAATTTACCGAGCTAATTTATTCAAGACGAAGATTGGGATTAAAGGGGAGGGGGGTGGGGTTTGTATACTGTACCACTAGGGGGCATCAGATTCTGCAGGGCTTGAGCGTCAGATGAGGCTCCTGGTCTGCAGAGATGTCATTTCCTGTAAAGCTTTTTGTGGATATGGAAGTTGACAGCTGTTCACTGAGGCTCCCACATCCACAAGCAGCCAAGCTGACAGGTTTTTGTTATGTTTCTGTTTTTCTAAAATGATGGGGGCTGTAATTCAGAGATCTGAGCTTGTTCTTTTATTTGCTTTTAAATGTGCAGGAAATAAACTGAGGATTTGCTGTAGAGCTGCTGCTTCTGTCGTCTTTATTAACAAAAAAGAAGAAGGCGTAAGATTTTCTTTTCTCCATTAGTGCAGAAAAGTGAAGAATGAAGGTTTTTACAGAGTTCAAAGGAAGCAGAAATGAGGTTTGGTAATGGTCAAAACAAAACTGGGTAGATGAAACAAGCAGGAAAAAATCTTACAGATGAGCGCAGGCAACAGTAAAAAATACTACAGATTAATGCCAAGTAATTCACGTGTTTAATTTTAGTATATTTAGAACAAAGTTTGTCAGTTACAGTTGGAGTATGAACGTTAAAGCTACAGAGGTTGCATGAGCACACTGCAAGCAGAATGAAACATGCTCACCACATTGTAAACGCGCGTGGTCCTTGGTGATGTCATTAACTGACTGAAAGGCCCCCGCTGACTGTGCACTGGCTGGCCACTTCATTAGGCACACCTGTTCAATCGCAACTGTCTAATCTGCCAATCACACGGCGACATGGCTCCAGTGGGTGGCGCTGAGGCACGATGCGCTGTTAGGACATAAACCTCAGAGAAGAAGAAAGCAACTTTTATTTTGAAAACTCACTCTCCTGCAGCTGCTAGGCTTTGCTAAATAGTGTTCCCAGCTCATCATGGCCTCGCCAGCCTGACTCCAGCTTTTTCACGGAGTTCCCTTTCAGTCTTTGGTAGTGATGGTGAGATGAAGCCTAGTGATGAACTGAAGCTTTTTATTTGCTGTACTGCGCCATCAAGTGGACGATTCAAGTGAAACGGGCTCTGTGATTATAATGTGATGTGTAAACCTCTAAACTGAATAAATAAATTGTGTTCGTGGTTATTTATCCCGAATATTGTCTCAGTATGTCTGATACAAAAGAGAAACTGGAAACTATCAGGACAGGGTTTTGGTATGATAGTGTAACTGTTAGGGCTGTGTGGGGAAATTTTGCCTCAGACAGTCAGAAATATTATAATTCCGATCATGCATCAGTACATTTTGTATATTTTTATAGATATAAAAAGAAAGCTGACACTTTGGAGACTTTATCAAAGGTGTGAGCATCAGCAGATGCCTTTGTGTCAAAGTAACTGAGGATAAAACACATAAAAACATGAAGGCGATTTTCCTGGCCTGGATTTAAAAAAAATATTCTGCAGTACATAAAAAAACAAAAGAAAACCATTAATCAACACATGAACATTACCTGATGCAGCTGAAGTGCAGCAGGGCAAAGTTACAGAGGTTTGATTAGAGACACAACTAAGCGTTTTGCAATTTTGCATAATTTTAAAAACTTTAAATTTGTTCAGTATTGAACGACAGAAATTAGGTTTTCTTTTCATAATTAAGTAAAAGGAAAAAGTAGCGGCCGACAGCCTGTAAACAACGGTAGAATTGTGCGTAACAAATAAGCGAATAATGAAGAAAACAGATTTTTAGACTGGAAACTGTTCTTGAAGTACAGAGAGAGAGAGAGGGAGCTGTGCGTGAAGTGTGATTTTATTGTGGTGGAAACAAAACAGCAAAAGTCAGAGTGAATTCATGGCGATGTTTATGTGAAGCGTAGTTTGGATCTTCTTTTGCTGCTGGTTCGCTCAATATTGTTTGGAGAGAGATCCGTCGGAGGCTCCGTGCTTTGTGTTTACGTCTTTGTGCAGAATCCGTGTTCCTGCTCTCATTTACTGCTTTAGCTGTTTGGTGGTTGTTGAAATTTTGTGAAGGTTTAACCTGAGATTCTGGCATTTCGGGCAAAATACATTTATATAAAAAAATGATTCAGGATTTTAATGAATCGATATGACGTTATCCAAGTATCGATTTTAATCGATAATCAGAACCCACCCCTAGTAACTGTGTAATTGTGCTTATGTACATCTGGATAATGACACAAACTAGTGTGTGGCGCTTCACTTTTTTAAAAAAAGACAGAAATCAGGTTATAGGATCTGTAGTGTTGTTTATTTATATTGTGGTACTAATCATTCGTGATATTTAGTACTGTGTGCATACTTTATTAGAAGAGATGAGATTAAAAAAAATCTCTTCCTTGCTGGTTCCATCGAACAATAAATGCTCAAGTAACTATGTAACACGTACGTAATCTGTTCAACAACACAGTGTGATGGGAAATCAGCTGTGTTTTGCTGCCCACTTTATTTCGAATCTGGCGCGAACCGGCGAGCCAGTTCCTGAATCAGTCACATGGTACGGACTGCCCGCGAGGCCTCGAACGTCACTGCATACGTAATCAAAGCGAGCCTCGATACGCGTTTCACAAAAACTCGCCGAGATTACCCGACACAGGTATCGAAGCTTCGACACACAGGACACATCACTAGTCTTTGGTCTTTTCTCCTGCACAGGTAACCAATCTCAAATCACTTTTATGGGTACATCACATCACAGCATATGTGACTGAACACGTGATTAAGCTGGCGCTAGCCTTTAGCTAGTTATCTTAGCATGCTGCTAGCTGCTTTAGTTGCTGTGTGATAACACGAGGGGAATACGACTCCATACGACATGTGTACAAATAGAACCAATGGTTTTTCAGAGGTAGTTTATGTGATTTAGTCTCATATGAAGGCTCATAGTGGGTTGAAGGTGGATGGTGTTCACATGTGATTGTTCTGATTTTATTTCTTAGTTTGGATTCACTGAAATCATTTGGACCTCCAGTCGGAGTGAACTACAACACTGACGTCTGTGAGGTTTTGCTGTGAAGCCCAAAATTCTGGGTGAAACACTATTACTGTTTCTTCTAATTAAATGACCACGACATATTTGTTTTAACTCGGTGAAATGGAGAATAGGGCCTGCCGAGTGGGAGACCCTCTTGGTTTCTTGCAGAGTATTTCAGGGTCTAAATTTCAAATTGTTTAGAGAAAAATAGGTATAGAGATCGACAGACCACGTGACTTTCGCGCATTGCATGCTGGGAACTCGTGGCAAAACAATCCAAGTACCGCATCAAATGCAAGCATTTGCAGCACCGCAAAACATTCATTCTCCCGTTCCAATACCTTCTTGGCTTTTCTTTGCCCCCCAAAAAGGTATGTACAAAACAAAGGAGAACAATCCCGGTCCGTACAAAGACAGACTTGATGAAAAGTCAAAGAAAAGATACGAGGAAAAAATCAAACCAGTGAAAGGGTTAGACCCTTACGAGCACACAGAGGGACAAAATACGTTAGCGTGCTGTCCAACTTCACCACGCTCATATTTGTAATTATACGCTTCATGGAGTGAGTGCATACACTCATGAAGTTTACTAACTTCAGGTCACTGCAACAAGCCCAGGTACAGTTTACCGACGGATGGGT
>NW_005187941.1:155039-159092 GCF_000239375.1 Pundamilia nyererei
ATCCAGGCCACCCGTCGCCTCTTTGTTACTTCGGAAACATGGCTCGAACAATTTCTCTTCAACGACGTAATCCGATAACAACCGATCTCTTTACCCGTCGGCTTCCCGTGGCTGTCATGCGACCGGCTATTGCAGTTAATAATACAACAGCTTCTTGCCATTTTTTTGTGTTTCTTTTTATCACAGTGTAACTGATTTCAATTGAAAGCCTGCGTGCGCTTGTACCTCTTGCCACGAGTTCCCAGAATCCTTTGCGGTTTTACCCCTGAATGACGTCACATTTTCCGTCTCTATTCCTTTCATCACAGAGTTGAAACAATGTAGAGATGGTAAGTATAAAAATGACAACATTTAACAATTCACTTTAACATTTCCCTCCTGTTTTGTTATTTGTATGCTCCAAATTAGTCCTGTGTAGTATATTCTCAGCCATGCACCAGTTGCTTGACATTTTCAGCGCAGGCGACATTTATACACAGGCTTCTGTCATGTCATTCACCTCCTATTGCAGCAAAACATCACACTTAATTCTTTTAAGCAGTTAACCTGCTTCTCATTGATCTCATACACAGTAAACTACAACTTGCAAGTAAACAACTGGATGTCAACAATCAAACAAGAAGAATCAACATTCTCAAAAATCATATGTCACTACAATCCAACTGTATACAGACATAGGCATTCACACACATCAGTTGATTTTATTGTTTGGTCCATGTTGCTTTCAGCTAACTTCAAAGCTGCAGCCTGGTCAACACTCCTTTTTATGACTCCTATCAACCCCCCAAATCTTCTCACTGTAGGCATCCTGTGGGGGTTAGAGTCAACTGGTGAATTATCTGCATTTACAACACTTCTCCTTTCCTGTTGTCTCTGCAGAAAAAGATTTTTAGAAGGAAATTAGATCAAGCTGTTTTGATCTTCTTGGCTCAAAACCTCAACCAGCTTAGAGAAGTGTTCATGATGTAAATGTAGACAAAACTCTTTTCTGTTTACACCCCTTCTTGCAGAGGACAAAAAGAATGGGTGACGTTGCACAAATTCCATGGTAAATCTCCAACTTGGACTAATCCATTGCCCTTCATACACATGGGTAACTGGCCTACTTCCAGTTTGTTTAACTGTTCAATGTCCTGCAGTGAGTCAGATACTTGGAGTCAGGCCAGCAGGTCTGTCTTACCAGAGCAGTTCACCTTCCCGGCTACTGGTGAATCAACCTTCCATTCAGGTTCAGAGGAGTTAAAAATTTGGCAGTGTTCCAAATACGTTTACTCCTGGATGTGTTGCTAAGGCAACCAAACAAACTGTCTCGCTCTCTGTGGCTATATGGCCACAGTCCAGAAGAATGTGTAGTCAGTGGCATCACAAGCATAACCATTGGTCTCGTTGTTTATGTGAGCGGTTGTGTTCAACTGCCACCAGCAGTTGGTTGAAAACCCATGCGGGTACTGGGTGTGGTTTGCTCTGTCCCAGTGCGCTCCTGTCAACCCACTCAGGGCTAACAGGCTCAAGAAGGTGCACAGCACATTCCTTAGCCATTCTAAGTTGGGTTCTGGATCCATTGGTTTCTTCACCAGGATTGAGACGAGAGGTCCTAGAGATATACTCCCCCCTTTGTACCGCTGGCCTTTTCACCATTACCCAGAGTCGGCCAGGAAGTGTGTTACCTTCTTGCAGTGCACTTGATGTATCCAAGTGTTTATCTCAGCAATCTTCACTGCTGTGGGCGTCGTCAGCAGCACCTTATAGGGACCTTCCCGCCGTGGACTGGGCCAGCACTTCCTCTCCATGGCCTTAATGAGCATCTAATCTCCAGACTTCAGACTCTGCTCCTGCAGAGAAACAGAATCATCTGGCAGATGATTTGTTCTCATGACTTCTTTACTTTTAAACATTTTAAGCATCCAATCTGCTAATGTGTTCTCTCTTCTGCTTTTCTATCATCACTACAGAAGACTAAACCTCTAAATGGTCTACCATATTTAATCCCAAAGCGTCAGACCGTTCTCTGTTGGAGTAATCCTCATGTACATCTTAACTAGTTCTATACAGTCTAACCATGTCCTGCCTTTCTCTTCCATTGTTTTCCTAAGTCTTAGCTTTACTGTGCCATTAGTTCTCTCTACCAACCCTGCACTTTGTGGGTGATATGAACAATGATGTTTTAGTGTTATCCCTAGATGCTGTGCCATTAATCCAATCACTTCATTTACAAAGTGTGGACCATTATTACTATAAATGGTCTCCGGAATCCCGTGTCCCGGATGATATTCTTACATATGGCTTTGGCAACCGAAATGGCAACTGCTTCCCTAGTTGGGACGATTTCTACCCACTTTGAAAAAGCGCACACTATCACAAAACAGTACTTATAGTTATTACAGTTAGACAGCTCTATAAAGTCCATGTGAATAACTTGAAATGGGTGACTGGGTCTGGGGAATTTCCCTCTCTTAGGTCTCAAATTACCCTGAGAATTGTTCTTGCAACATATCATACATGACCTGCAATTTTTTTTTTTTTTTAAAGTATTAAATCCTAGAGTATGAAAATGTTGCTCTACTGCTGCCATCATCCCTCCTGTCGAGACATGGCACGGCCCATGGTTCAAAATCGCAGTAGTCTTATACAAATTCTGAGGCAGTATTGGGTTATTACACAGACAATAAACACCATCCTGCAAGCTCGCTGCTTTTGTGAGCCAAACTGTTTTTCTGCAGTAGGTGAGTGGGCCTGCATGTCTGCCAGTACATCTCGTATAATAGGCAACATCTGTTGGTGTTGCACCGCTAAAATGTGAACACCATGTGCTCCGAAAGCTGCCTCTCTTGTGATCTTATCTGCAAAAGCATTCCCTAATGCAACTGGATCTTTCCCTCACATGTGTGTACACATTTACAAATGGCAATTCTACTGGGCAATATTATTGCTTCCAGCAGATTTTGCAGGAGTTTGGCGTGTTCTACAGGCTTCCCTGTAGAGGCTGTCACATCTCGTCTCACCCACTGCACTGCAAAGAAATGTAATGTAGCAAATGCATATTGGCCATCAGTGTATATTGTCTCTCTGCAGCTTTACACGCTTCCGTTAAAGCTACTATCTCTGCTGCTTAAGCAGATATGAAACATGCTAGTTGTCCTGCACAGATAACTTTCTCACTATCTACTACAGTAAATTAAAAAAAAATGACACTCCTCTTGTGCCACACGGCTCTCGCCATGTGTCAACTCCCCAATGAGACATGTAAAAGAATGTTTTAGGGAGACTGTGCAACAATCTCCAGGGTTTCCCACTTGGAGCAGCTTCACTCCAACCTGTAACCCTGTGTAAAAACATTAGTCAGTAATTAAATGTTTAGCTTGTTTAACTCCCAGCTCCACCCAGAGCCTGTATCCTAGAAGACAAAGTCTTTAGGTTAAAACAACTTCACATTTGCAACCAACTACAACTCATAAGTGTAATAAAGTATTCAGCATCACAGAGACAAGTATCATTGCAGGTTTATTCTAAACTCATTTAACTCCTACTTTTCCCATAATTTGCACCAAATCATTGAACATCTCAACGTCATTCCACGTTATAATCAATATGTGGAATGACGGCTTGTAGGAGAGAGGTGGCCTGTCTGGTGTCATGGTATGAGGACAACAACCTCACCCTCAGCACTGATAAGACAGAGTAACCGAGTCCCAGGCTGAGAGGCTTGGGGCACCCCACCCCCGAAGTGGCCCAAGCGAGCCCCAGGCCCCGATAAGCAGCCACCAAGGAGTGAGTCGGTGTGTACCTGGGCGCCCATCCCCAGACACAAAGAGCCACCAATGCACCGATGTCTGAGGGCATCTACCACTGGCAGGGGAAGTGGTGCGGGGAGATAGGCCTCCTTACCTTTGAGGGCCTGAGATGTCCCCAGAGAGGTGGCGTCTGATACCCAACCTGACATATAGACAAGACATACAGGCACACACAGATGCAAACATCCATTCCCACCCTCATGCTCTCATATGCACTTACTCCACACTCAACCAACGTGGAGACAGACATAAAGAGACGCTG
>NW_005187941.1:161337-170392 GCF_000239375.1 Pundamilia nyererei
TTGGTCTAAGTTAACTGATAAATCCGCTTCCCATTTTGCAATAGGAAGTGATATTGATTCATCTGTTTTAGAAAGCATTCTGTATATTTTGGATAGTAATTTGGGGGTTTTAAGAGTAAGAAATTGAACCACACTTGGTGGTGTTTGTAGTTCAACTTGACCTGGTTTAAATTTTTGAAGCATTCATGTTGTTGGATGTTTGAGCTGATAAGCTCTAGATTATTGCAAAGTGCTTGTTCTACATCTAGCAAAGGTTCATCTAAGAGGGTATGTTTTAGCCATCCTGAGGTAAACTGAAGCCTGTTGGCTAAGAAGTAGTGCTGAAAGTTAGGTAGTTCTAATCCTCCTTTATTCTTGGTCTTTTGTAGTGTTTTTAAGCTTATACGTGGGGGTTTATTTTCTATCTCAGATTTAAATTTTATCTTCACTTATTTATTTGTATTATTTATATTTTATGTGGTGTCATTTGTGTGTATATATACATACTTTCTTTCAACCCTTAACTTAACCGGCATGTGTGTGTGGCAGCAAAGAAAGAATTTCATTGCACAGAGAAATGCTTTTTCTTCTTGTACATATGACAATAAACCCTTTGAGTCTTTAATCTTCACTATATATCTACAGTGTAAATAGTAGTAGAAATAGACAAAAACCATTAAAGGAGAAGTATTAAGAAGCAATGCGAAGTACAAATATTTTTTAAAAATTCTGAAATTGATATTTTATTTATGAGGATGCTTTTGATCTGAATAAGGTTCTAAGAATGCCATGTGTACATCTGTACAGTTTATGGGTTACTTCTTACCATAACTGCATTTGGTTTTCTGTTTTATTTCTTTGTCATTATAGGAGAGATGTGGGAAAGCCGGCCAAAACCTCAACACATTGAGGACATCAGGAAAAAACAGCCAACGCCGGCAAGCACAGATCCAGTTGTTGTCCCTTTGACCACTATGAAGCAGCCCAGAAGACGCCAGTGCATTGATAGTGGGAACAGAAGCTTTACCTGTGATCAATGTGGAAAGTCTTTCACTCGGAGTAGCAGCTTAAAAGTACATGAGCTCATCCATACTGGAGTCAAAGCATTCAGCTGTGATCAGTGTGGAAAGTCTTTTAATCGACTTGGTCCCTTAAAAACTCATCAGCTCATTCATACTGGTATTAAGGCATTCAGCTGTGATCAATGTGGAAAGTCTTTTACTCTGAGTAGCAACTTAAAAAGACATCAGCTCATTCATACTGGTGTCAAGGCGTTCCGCTGTGATCAGTGTGGAAAGTCTTTTACTCTGAGTAGCAACTTAAAAGTACATCAGCTCATCCACGCTGGAGTCAAAGCATTCAGCTGTGATCAGTGTGGAAAGTCTTTTAATCGCCTTGATCACTTAAAAGCACATCAGGTCATTCATACTGGTGCCAAGGCATTCAGCTGTGATCAATGTGGAAAGTCTTTTACTCAGAAAAGCGACTTAAAAACACATCAGCTCATCCACAGTGGAGTTAAAGAATTCAGCTGCAATCAGTGTGGAAAGTCCTTTACTCAGAAAAGGTACTTAAAAAGACATCAACTCATCCATAGTGGAGTTAAAGCATTTGTTTGTAGTCAGTGTGGAAAAGCTTTTACTCAGATTGGTAACTTAAAAAGACATGAAGTCACGCATGCTGGTGTTAAATCATTTGTTTGTGGTCAGTGTGGAAAAGCTTTTACTCAGATTGGTCACTTAAAAAGACATCAAGTCATCCATGCTGGAGTTAAATCATTTGTTTGTGGTCAGTGTGGAAAGGGTTTTACTCAGATTGGCCACATAAAAACACATCAGCTCATCCATGCTGGGGTCAAAGCATTCAGCTGTGATCAGTGTGGAAAGTCTTTTACTCAGATTGGTCACTTAAAATCGCATCAGGTTATCCATAGTGGAGTTAAAGCATTTGTTTGTGGTCAGTGTGGAAAAGCTTTTGCTCACAGTTACAGCTTAAAAGTCCATCTGCTCACCCACAGTGGAGTTAAACCTTTCAGTTGTGATCAGTGTGGAAAGTCATTTACTCTGATTGGTCACTTAAAATCGCATCAGCTCATCCACAGTGGAGTTAAACCATTTGTTTGTGGTCAGTGTGGAAAGGCTTTTGCTCACAGTTACAGCTTAAAAGTCCATGAGGTCATCCACCCAGGAGCTAAACATTTCAGCTGTGATCACTGTGGAAAGTCGTTTGCACGGCTTGGTTACTTAAAAGCACATCGGGTCATTCATACTGGTGTCAAGGCATTCAACTGTGATCAGTGTGGAAAGTCTTTTAATCAGAAAAGAGACTTAAAACAACATGAGCTCATCCACAGTGGCGTTAAAGCATTTGTTTGTGATCAGTGTGGAAAGTCTTTTACTCTTATTGGTCACTTAAAAAGACATCAACTCATCCACAGTGGAGTTAAATCATTTATCTGTAATCAATGTGGAAAATCTTTTACTCAGAGTTGCAACTTAAAACGACATCAGCTCATTCATACTGGAGTTAAACCTTTCAACTGTGCTTAGTGTGGAAAGTCTTGTGCTAGGTTTCATTATCTAAAAAATCATCAGCTCATCCACACTAAAGTTAATCCACTGAAATATGAGCAGTGTGAAGTCTTTCATCCGTAACACAAACCTGTTGAGGCATCAGCAAACCTACAAAGTGTCCTGCTGTGACAAAAGTGGCAGACTAATGGGACATTATCCTGACAAAGTT
This sequence comes from Pundamilia nyererei, assembly GCF_000239375.1. NCBI lineage: Eukaryota > Metazoa > Chordata > Actinopteri > Cichliformes > Cichlidae > Pundamilia > Pundamilia nyererei. Next base: position 164,059 of record NW_005187941.1, read on the forward strand.
CATTTGAACACCGCTAGAAACACGAGGGATCTGAACCAATGCTCTTCTGCTGGGTCAATCTTAATCAGGCTTTACAGAATTCAGCTTTAATCTCCTGTTCAGTGTTACTGTGTGGAAGTCCATTAGATCAGTTATGACCTCATAAGTGTTGCATATTCAATTCAATTCAATTTTATTTATATAGTGCCAAATCACAACAAAAGTTGCCTCAAGGCGCTTTATATTGTACAGTAGATACAGAAAAAAACCCAACAATCATATGACCCCGTATGAACAAGCACTTTGGCGAAGGGGGAAGGAAAAACTCCCTTTTCACAGGAAGAAACCTCCAGCAGAACCAGGCTCAGGGAGGGGCGGGGCCATCTGGTTGGGGCAAAGAAGAAAAACAGGATAAAGACATGCTGTGGAAGAGAGACAGAGATTAATAACAGATTTGATTCCATGCAGAGAGGTCTGTTAATACAGAGTGAGCGAGAAAGGTGACTGGAAAGGAAAAACTCCCGGAAAGGAATCCCCGGCAGCCTACACCTATTGCAGCATAACTAAGGGAGGATTCAGGGTCACTTGGTCCAGCCCTAACTATATGCTTTAGCAAAAAGGAAAGTTTTAAGCCTAATCTTGAAAGTAGAAATAGCGTCTGTCTCCTGAATCCAAACTGGAAACGGGTTTCACAGAAGAGGGGCCTGAAAACTGAAGGCTCTCCATATGAACACTTATCCTGGGAATTGCCTGTTTGTTACCTAAGCAACACTTTTTAGTATGATGTCCATGTTAAAAGTAGCAGTGCTTAATTCTGTAAGTATTCTAACATGAATTGCTTGTAATGAAAGATATAAGTGTAACAACTGGAAAAAGTGCTGTTGCTTTATTGTTACTGCAGTATGTATTTTTTCCACTGGAACCTCTCATCGTTGTAATGAGGTGGTGCTGTATGTGTTAGCCAACCGCCTGTTAGAGCTACACAGTTTGAAATGTTCACAAAAGACATGGAAAATCAAATCAAGTCAAATCACTTTTATTGACACATCACATGTGCAGGTACATTGGTACAGCACATGTGAGTGAAATTCTTGTGTGCGAGCTTCACAAGCAACAGAGTTGTGCAAAATACAATAATGTAAACAAGCAAAATACAAGAATGGCTACATCTGAAACTAATAAATATATGTACAATATATAATAATAGTATATGCATTTCACACGCCTGTCTGAAGCTGGCAGCCAGCATGTAGAAAGATTTCCTTTGAACTGTTATTAATTTTGTATGTTTTCTAAGTTTAGTCAAACCGTCCAATAAAAAGCAACAGAATTCTACCAGAACCTCCTGATTCTTGTTTCATGAATTGCATGGCTATTTACTAAAAGTCTAAATAAAACTCATAATTAAAAGGCCACTGGTGCAACATGGGTTAAAATCTATGCACGCAGAACAAAGTGGATGTTAATATTGTCATGTTAATATTATGTAAAATATGTTGACTATATGAATGGTGTTATCTGTTCTGTGCAAACATCCGTGTAATCTTAAAAACTAAACATTATTCCCATCATCTGATCACAGAGAGAAGCAGAATGTCAGAACAGATCACCTTCTGGTCAAACTGAAACACCCGCTCGCACTGATGGTGAGTTTTGGTACATGCCTCACCATATGGTATACCACAATGACAAATGCTTATTCAGCCACCAAGGTGCCAATCTGAATGACCTGCATCTCCCAAGGCCCACACTGACATCCAGTATGTTGGGAATAATGTTGAGCTTTCGAGAAAATTCCACTGCTATTTGTAGTAATATTTAAGCAATTTTCATCAGCCGTAATTGCTGCCAAAGGACGAATCTCTTATCAGTTTCTTGCGGCGAGACCTGCAGACACAGCCAGCCCAGAGTGTCTAGGAATTTTCATGTCCTCCCTATGGGAATCAGCTGTAGCTCGTGTTTTGTGACCAGTCACTTCTGGCTGACGAGGGATTTGAGGGAAAGCAATACTAATTGTAACTAAGTGTCCAGTAGACAGTGTTACATGTATCAGTGAATGCTGGTATGCAACATATTAATTTGATCACTCTACATGCACTGCTCATACACATGAATGCTTAATTAAGATTGAATTTTGTATCCTTTGGCAAAAACTGATTACATTTCTGTATGGAACTATTTGAGAATTTGCCAAAGATTATCAGTTATGGAGAGCAGTAGAAATAAAGGGAAGTTAGCTTGAGTAAAAGTTTCTAATGAATATCTCAGGCAGTACAAGTTATTGACAGATAGAAGTCCGTCAATAACTTGTACTGCCAAATTGTCAAAGGGATTTTCTTTAGTGTGATAATGCTAATTTTGGTCAATTAGGATGAAGATGACGTTGACCATCCCGTCTGTTTCTTTTAAAAAAATGTATAAAACACCAGCTACATTACGGCACGATTGAAAATGAGGCTTTAGCCTTGCAGCATTTCGAAGTGTACCTTGGGTCCAATCCTCTACCAACCACTGTATTTTCCGACCATTTTTAAAAAATTTTTTCCTTGTGTTGCACGCCAGTTTCCCCTGGGCTGGGGTGTAACAGTTCCTTATAGGTCAATATCTCAGATGTCCTCAATTGACAGTCCCACCAGGCACATGACGCGGCATTTGGCCCAACCATCTATTGTGTATACGGCAGGAAATGTCCCTTCAGGATAGTCGGGCTCGAACCCAGGCTTCTCGTAGGGAAAGAGAGCGATCAAGTGCAGCCGCGGTAAGTAACTAAATCAAATTGGGCCCAGTTCTCCATTTGTAGAACATTTCAACACCTCATATGCTACATTAATATATATGTATATAATGCAGGGAAAAAACAGAACTGCTTTCCATCCATTTTCTTCTGCTTTATCCGGGGCCGGGTCACGGTGGCAGCAGCCTAAGCAGAGAAGCCCAGACCTTCCTCTCCCCAGTCACCTGCTTTAGCTTGTCTGGGGGAACACCAAGACGTTCCCAGGCAAGCCGAGAGATAATCTCTCCAGCGTGTCCTGGGTCTGCCCCGGGGTCTCCTCCCGGTGGGACATGCCTGGAACACCTCACCCAGGAGGTGCCCGGGAGCATCCTTGTCAGATGCCCGAACCACCTGAGCTGGCTCCTTTCGATGTGGAGGAGCAGCGAGTCTACTCTGAGCCCCTCCCGGATGGCTGAACTTCTCACTTTATCTCTAAGGGAGAGGCAAGCCACCCTTCGGAAGAAGCTCATTTCCGGCGCTTGTTTCCGCGATCTCGACCCCTATGGCACCTCCCGCGGGTGGTGCCATAGGGGTAGGGCGCATTGTGTGCCGGGCGGCAGCCAGGAGCGGATGCCCTGGCAGACCGATCCCTGGCTACCAAGACTGGCAATTGGGACATGGAGAAGGAGCCTGAGTTAGTGCATGAGGTTGAGAGGTACCGGCTAGATATAGTTTTTCTCACCTCTACGGATGGCTTGGGCTCTAGAACCAGTCTCCTGGAGAGGGGCTGGACTCTGTCTCAGTCTGAAGTAGCCCCTGGTGAAAGGCAGCGGGCTGGAGTGGGTATTCTAATATCCCCTTGGCTTGCTGCCTGTACGTTGGGGTTCTTCCCGGTGGATGAGAGGGTTTGTTCTCTGCGCCTTAGGGTTGGGGATCGGGTCCTGACTGTCATCTGCGCTTATGCGCAGGCTTATGTCCGCTAGGCACATTTTTTTGTTTGTTTGTTTTGTTGTACTGTACTGCTCCAAGACTGACCACTAGCTTTTTCTTTTTTTTTTCTCTTTTGGCTCTCAGCGAAGGCGGTCGCACTTTTCTCCTCTCCTGCCCTTATCTTCCCTGCTTAGCTTCTTATGTCCTTGTCTTCTCTTGTGTTTTTACTTACTTTTCCCTGGAACACTCTCTCACAGTCTGTTCTCTAAAACCTAAAAGATGAATTATGGATTTGATCAACTGGTCTCTGAATGCAATTGACACCCCTTCTCAACGAGAAGTCCGGGCTCGGGTGAGCCTGACTGCTGAAGATATCTACCTATTTGGAACCATGATAACAGGGTTCTTGCTGATCGGAGCTGGCTTGGCCCTGACTTATCGAAGAATTAAGGAAGCGGAACCGGCTGTTCAAACCCCCACAAGGCTGCCCGCTGGGATTGAAATGATGGGACGAGGCGTGAGTTTCTCAAAATGGGCTCATTGAGTGCAGCACGGAGAAGATCTTGGAGAACAATACTCAGAACAAGACCTCTGAGTGAAAAACTGGATTACATCTGGAGGGGCTAGCTCGAATAACACCTTTGAGCGCAAATTCGATTACATCTTGGGGAAGTGCACTGCGGTCGTTAGTTCTCAGAACTTGCTCTTTGACCACAAGAATGACAACATCACAGAATGTAAGTTTGGATAACATCATAGAAAGCTCACAGCTCTCCAATGGGAAATTGAGAGACTAGTGTTGGACTGTTAGAACAGCTTTGAAATTCATATGAGTTGTTCGCACTAAAGTAAAAACCACCATCACTTCATGCGGAGACCCCTTCGGCTCCAGCTGCAGCCTCAATGCTGGAGCTGAACAAAACACCCTGATAACGACTGTGTTTAGACTGTTCCCCCCATTCCATGCAAGGCCACCTGGGTTGGCTGGAAGACTGTTTACTTAGCCTGGCGGGGCAAAGGACACTGTCTCAGCTGAACTCTGGACACACACACACATACACTGATATGCACACACTGATTCCCCCCTCCCTTTCCATACGCCTTCGATGCTTGTGCCCTACCGGGGAAGATGGCAGTTGACTGGACCAGCGCAGACACGCTGCAGGACCGGATGCGCTGTCTACAGCGGCTCTCTCTTACCCTTTACCCGCCCCTGTTGCTTGTCTTGTGTTTCTATGGTGTATTGATAGTCATGTGCTTTTTGTGCTGAGGTGTTTTTTCTGTTATCAAACTGTTATCCCACTAGGAGCTCAGTCTGAGTGGAGTTTTTTTTCTCCTCCTCTTACCTCATGTTATGTATTTTCGTTGTTGTTTTTTCCTATCAGCCTACCTTTCTGACATGTCTCCTCAATGTGATGTTTGTGTAAAGTTAGTCAGAAGGTTCCTTTGTAAGTGCGCATGCGCCATTAGCGTGCTGCCTGCTGTAACCCTAATTTCCTTCAGGATTAATAAAGTATTCTGATTCTGATATCTGAAACAACTTGTCAAGTGAGCACAGAGCAGAAGTACACAAGGGTGAAGCCTTATGAGAAGTGTTGGCACTGGGATCTGCAAAGTGTCATCTTAAGACTACTTGCAAGCAATTTATAAAGACCCACCCGGATGCCCTCCATGCTGTAAATATAAAGCATGTTCCAGACGACAGGCCTGCTCCCAGAGAAAATTATTTATTCAATCTGAATCAATGGTCAGGCTGCTACTTAGTACTGCTGTTAATATTTAATCAAGTACCATTTATATTGTCAGATAGACCCTATAAAATATCCTTGCTCTCATACACAGCGACTTTACCATTTCTGGTTCGGGACCACTGTCTTCTAAAGGCTGGTAAGTTTTCTGGTACAAAATGTGAAGAAGTAAATGTGATGCATTCAGCTAGAAATGGAGCGAACAATGTACACTCCAATAGTGGATTTAGTGATCAGTGTTCATGACACTTTGCATACTAATGATCAAGGAACTGACCTCACAGCCCATTGTTCATTCATTATGCAAAAATTATGCAAGTGTTTATAAGATTGGCGAAACCTGCAGTCAGCTGAGACTGAAGAAGTCTCTGGGATGAGTTACGAAACGTTTGTCCCACTGAAAACGCTACGTCCAGATGAACAGAATCAACTTCGGGGATTTCCTTACCTGGATGATTGCACATGCATCAAGATATTACCCACAATTACTTAGGTACACGGGAACAAAGGGACAGCAAGTCAGTTTCTTACAGAGGAAGAAATAAACAAATAATTATACTGCAATTAATTTTAAGCAGTGTGTAATTATTCAGAAAAAAAACTGAAAGATACGTCACATCTTTCTACATTTTATTTTTCATAGGATTCATTTAATCTTTAACATACTGCCTGGATAAAATGACAAAAATATATGACTTACAATAAAAATATTTTTACTGCAACATAACAAAAAATGAAGGTTTGTGTCTTCATGGAGCAAAACACACTCACATCCTGTAAGAAAACAGACCACTGAAAACATTAAATATATTCTTACCCATTCTTTAAAATGACACAAATTTATGAATTTACTTTTTTTTACTGTAACATTAAAAATTGCAGGAACGGTTGTGTCCTTCTGGAGCAAAACAGACTCACAGAATATTGTAAGACAATAGAGCCCATTTAAAACACATTTCCTGTG
>NW_005187942.1:0-18304 GCF_000239375.1 Pundamilia nyererei
ACCCGTTTGTTTACTTTTGCTTACTTGTGTTCTTACAGGTTGTGTTTTATTTTATGTTCCTTATCAAAAGAATGTATATATTTTTTAAAAAGACTCAGTATTACATTACATGATCAAAGGTGTAAAAAAAAACAGAATGGATCATCCCTACCAGAGGCTATTGCTTCATCATATAATGTAACCTGACACAAGATGTGAGTTGGGGTTGAGGTGCCTGAGAAGCGATCTCAAGACTGCACTGAAGATTCCTGACGGTGTTGTGAGCCACTCCCTCTGTTCAATCATGGTTGTTCACACACACTCACACAGATGGACACAAAGGATCCTCTAGGTGCACCTAAAGGATAAAAGGTCACTCTTTTGAGGATACCATGCTGTGCCATGCTGTCACATTTTGAACAGACAAGACAGATTTATTGAAAGAGGGTTAAAAGAGGACTGCAGGCAGGAAAGTGCAAGAGCCATGGTGTTGGAATAGATGAAATATACAGTTTAACCTTGTTTCGGCTGAAATATGCAAGACACAGTTGAAAGCAATCGACTTTTCTTGAAAAAGAAGTCGTCTTGATGTTAGCATACAGTGCTGGGATAAAGTATCATCACAGCCCTATTCCGATTCTTTTTTAAAATATGTCACACAACTGGTTATGACACCCTTGGCAGGTTGAGCTTTAACAGAGTCTTTCACATAATTTTGGAAAGATGTTGGCACACTTTTCTTTGTAGCATATTTTTAATTCAGCTACAATGGAGGCCTTTCCAATGTGAATCACTCAAAAGAGGACTGGCTGGTGGAATCATCATCCCCTCAAAACCCAAGTGACATGAACATGAACTGGACATGAACCGGTGGCTGGACAGTCTCCTTTAGGGTTTTCTGGTAGAGCAGCAGAATTCCATCATCATTTAAGTTTTCCAGTTTTTTGTCTGAAGCAGCAAAGCAGCTCCAGACCATCACACTACTGCCACCATATTTACCTGTTGATACAATGTATATACTATGAAATTCTGGGTTCCAGAACGGGAATCAAACCTTACAAAGAGTTCAATTTTTGTTTCATAAGTTCAAAGGATAGTTTCCAAAAGACTTTTGGGGATCATGAAGATGTTCTTTGGTAAATTTACTGGTGGTGGTCAGAGGGCCCGGTGGCGCCAGTGTCCGGCAGCCCCGCCTCTGTCAGTGCGCCCCAGGGCAGCTGTGCCTACAATGTAGCTTGCCATTGCCAGTGTGTGAATGTGTGTGTGAATGGGTGAATGACTGAATGTAGTGTAAAGTGCTTTGGGGTCCTTAGGGACTGAGTAAAGCGCTATACAAATGCAGGCCATTTACCATTTACCATAAATGTGGGTTCTGATTGGTCAGCAGTATAATTGTCGCCGGAAGAACATATCCAACATAAGCATAACCTAATGGAACTTCTCATAGTTTTTCATCCAATTGAAGTGATGGACAGCTTTTATTATGCAGAACATGTGCACTAGTATAATTAACCCTTTAAGACCTACCATAGAACCAAGTCCGCCAGAGCTTATATTATATTTTTACATGTTGTAGTGCCATTTTTGGGAGCATTTCAAGTTGATATACATCAATACAACCATTATAGCCCAAATTTTAATAATATGTATGCATTAAGTGCATAGTAATTACATAAATTGCAAAAAAGTGCAATAAACTACAAAAAATTGAAAATCATTTTTGTTTTTTTAACATATATTTCTAGTTAGAGAAATTTAAGAGGCTTATCCCGCAAAACTGTAAATACAAAAAAGTTGCACAAACTAGTTTCCCACTACGGGAAATTTATTTTAAATGTCTTCATAGTTTTATTTTTGAAATACACCAATTTTCATATACTGCAGGAAAAACGAAAATAAATATTATAATGCAAATTTGCAAAAAAACAGCATATGCATCAAAATAAACTATTTCCAGCAGTGCAATATGAGTCCTAAGCATCCCAGAAATGACACAGAAAGTCATAAAGTCAAACATAACTTTTAAAAACACAAGTATAGGCTCATAAGGCCCCAATGGTAAAAAACTACATTTCCGCAAAATGACGTCACGCCCGGTTTCAGGAAGGTCATGGCGGACATGCGATAGTTCACGCTGATGGACGTAGGAAGTGTTATGAACAGCTGATCGGATTGTTTTTGTTGCTGCAAGTGCTTTTTATGCAGTTTTTGCAAAGCTGTATGTGGAAGGAAACTGTGACCTAGGACAAGCTGATGGCATAAGATGTAAGTACAACTCCTCCGGTTTCATATGCAAAAAAAAATTTTTGCGCTAGCTTACGTGGTTGCAGTGCTACCGGGATTTAAAAATAGGCAAAATGGAGCGTGCCCGCTCCGACCAGCTTTAAAGGGTTAACTAAATCAGGCTTGATAAGCTCTGTTTTTCTGTCTACTGAAACAAATGAACACAAACGTTCTGACTGTGTGTACCAGCAGAGGACAAGAGTCTGATTATTCTCACTGTGCTGCATCACTGTAGCTTCTCTGGGAAAATAAAAAGTGTCCACTCAGCATGTACAGACTGAAGTAAAGACGCCTCCCTCCTTGGTTTTTCCACCCACTCCTTTTCATTGCTTGCACTTACAAGCCCCCTCTGCAAGCTCTTTATCCTCATCATCCTTCACATCTACTTATTGACCCCTTCATCATCCCCTTTCTCTCCATCTAACAAGCTGCCCATCAAACAAGGTAACTTTCCCTCTTCAACCCCTTTTCTCTCTTTTCGTCAACAGCTGCACTAAAAGAGTCTCTCAGCTGTGCCTCTCCAGCCAAACTGAATGACTCATTACCTGGATTGTGGCATTCCCTTCACCCTCTCTGTCTCTCTCTTTCGCTGTCTTTCTCTCGTCTGCGTCTCTCTCTCTCCCTCTTCTGTCACAGTTCAGCAGCTGTAACTTGTCAGTGCCAACCCCGGCCATCACTCTTTAACGTCTCTCTACAGCAGGCCATCCCTCTGTCTGTCCTCACTCATTCTCCCAGCTTCATTTCACACATTCTCCTCTTCTATCTTTCTCCAATTGTTTCATTCCCGTCTTTCCCAGCTCTGTACTTTCTTTCTCTTTCTGTCTTACCATGGCAGCATTCAGCACTATCTCAGCACACAGAGACTAGTCTGTGGAGGAAACAAAAACAAAATATGGAACGAGGAAGGAAGGGAGAGAAGTGAGAATAGGAAATCAGCGAGGAAGACTTCTGTTGGCTTGATTTCAGCCCAGCGAATTGGTTTATGCAGCAGACTTCCCAGCATTGCCTGGTTCACTCAGCATTCACTGAGTGTGTAGGCATGTGTGTGTCTGCGTGTGTGTGTGTTTAGGTGTGTGCAGTTAACTGTGAAAGAGGCCAGAGTGTCTGCGTGGTTGAGGTTCTGAACTAAATCTTCACAATTGCCATTGCGAAGAGCCGGTCTCTCTCTGTGTGTTTGAGAGCGAGAAAAAAAGATTATATGTATATATATATATATATATATATATATATATATATGGAGAGAGAGAGAGAGAGAGAGAGAGAAAGAGAGAGAGAGAGAGAAAGAGTGTGTCTGTGTGTATGTTTGAGTGGGAATTTAGCCAAAAGAGTATAAGAAAGATCTGCAGAGACAAAGCTGAAGTGGGAGAAAAGGGAAAGCAGATGAAAAAAGAGAAGATAATCAGAATTGGAGTTAATTGAGGGAGAAGTAAAAGGCTGCAAGCAGCTTAATGCAATTTATAGGTTCAGACGAAGCGGATGCTCGAAAAAAAACATGTTTAGAGAGGCTGAAAATAGTAAGTTGTACACCCAAATGACCAGCAGAAAAAAAGGAAAAAGCTTTGATTCGAGCAGGAGCTGTCAGTGTCATGTGCTTCGCTTAACTACACCCCCTCCAGGCCACACAAGGACAATCTGAGCGTGTGTTGTTGGTCTACCACATTCGTGCAACATCTTCCCTTCTGTTTTAGTCTCTTGTAGCGGTCTTTGTGATTATATAATATGTAATAAAGCAGAAATATAAACTACAAATGATGTTTTTCCTTCTAAATAAAGACAGCTGGCCTGCACTTCAGGGTTGAAAGCCTTGGAACCTGACACTGCTCTTGATTTCAAATAGAATTTTGACTGTCAAATCGCAGATGTTTGCTCATTATCAATTCTGACTGCAACACCAAAGAAGCTTTGAGCGTTTCAGAAAGACAGCTTGTTAGGAAATGAGCTGGATTTTCTCTGGAAACAAATGGAATTTTAAATAATATGTGGTCTCTTTAATAGCCACAAAGACCTTCACTAGATTGCCTGGTAGATATGCTGCACTAGAGGAATCTATTCACTGCACATCTGGCTCCAAATATATGATTTCTGTCAGGACCACTTTAAACAAACTAGAACTGTCTGCAGAAATTTGTATTTAGTGGTGTGGCTCTGTTTGGGGACCTCCTCGCCAATCCAAGGCAGAGACATTGAATGACTAAGGTGAGGAGAGCAGCAACTAGAATGCAGCACAGAGCATATGGCAGATATGAGACTGATTAGGTCATTTACAGTATATAGTTGAAAAGGTCTGTGTCATGGCCCAGCGGCACGAGGGAACAGAGATGGACACAGGTGCAGAAACCAACCCGGAAGCGAGACGATAAGGGAACAAAGGATTTATTTCCGCCCGCAGGCAAACACAAGCAAAAAGAAAAATGACGCCACCACACTAGTGACGCGTAGGATAACGGAGGGTAACCTAGACACCTCTAGGAGACGGCTGAACAGCAGAGGCAGCGGGGAGGTGGAAACAGGACTAGGTAGGGGCCGGGGCACTGGAATAATTGGAGATCACGATCAGTGGGATCCAGCAGACAATCAACGATCCTCCACAGTTGAATTGAGTTGCCTTACTTGGTTTCAGGTGGAGGTGACAGGTGGGGCGGAAGGCCCGGAAGCGGTCGAGGCGTGGGGAGGCAGGCAAGTGAGTGGTGGGCCGGCAGGCCACGTCGTATCAGCAGCAAGCGGCCCAGGTCCAGGAAGGCGGGAGTGAGGGAGACAAGACCTCCACTCCAGATGCTACCTCTGAGAACAAGAAGAACAAGTAAGTCATCACACGGATTCTGGACAGAGTTATGATGCTCCACTTGACTAACATGGGGATAGCAGATACTCAGGCGATGAATGGTTGAGAGCGCAGGTCTGATATACTGCCGGAATAATTGCTCACAGGTGGTCAGCCAGGGAGGAGCAACCGAACTCCGCCTAAAGGAGGAGGGGCCGCTGTTGGAGACCTGCAGGTACCTACCCAGACCATGACAGTCTGTTGCCAAACAGCTTGCAAAGGCAGCAGCAACTGTATACAGGCCAAAACAGTATGAATAGCATTTACCAATAGGACTCAAAGAACAATACCAGGTGGCTTTTCAGATGACACGGGCTGGTACTGAGATCAGTTGATCTGCCAGGACTGCTGCCTAAACGTTGTTCAATGGCCTGCCAGCATTAATTCTATGGCTTAGTTTGTACAATATGTGTCCAGTGTGATATTTTCTCTCTTCAACAACCCAAACCCCCCAAATATGTGATGCTGCACTAAGAAACCCCTCGCTGTTGAAGGAAGCCAACCTGAAGGTGCTTTTTGTTAATTTCAGACCTTTTTTAGAAGATATTATTATTTGCACATTTATTTTCTACTAATTATAAAATTGACATGCATTTAATTTACAGTCTAAGCAACGGCATCCTTACTGCCAATAGGTATCAAAATGTCCTTTGACCCATTGTCAGACCCTACACTGGTGCAGTGGGTGCTGTGTTCCTCCTGGTGCAACTTGCACCTCAGACTTTATTGGGGCTCTGTAGATCTACTGGTCAATGATATCACAGCTAAAAACTTGTTTTGTGAATCTTCATATAACATCAAGATTTTTACAACTGAATAATGATTTACATTTTCATACTAGGTGGGAGCGTCATGTGTAACTCATGGGGAAAATGATGTCAGGAACCTGAAGGTTAAACAGGAGACACTGCTCATCAAAGTCTAGCTCTTCAAATCTGAGTAGGAAAGAACTTGCAATAACAACACCTACTCTAAATGTGCCTTTGTGCAGGCTTCTCAGCTCATTATTCCAGTTATTCCAGCAGAGCAACAGGGAGCTGCTGGATAGCTCCCAGTAGGATCAAAGGGCTTTTAAAGGAATGCTACAAACACTAACAATGGCCGTTTCCATGGATAAATAAAGGCAGATGATGTTTAAGAGTAGACTTTATGTTACAAGTCTCGTGAAAAACTGAGAAACAAAAATCAATTCCAAAGAAAATGAAAGAGCGACTGTGTGATGCAAATCATGGTAATTAAGTTGTGGAAAAGCTGCTTTAAACAAAGCTGAAAAGCTCCACTTGCACAAAATTAAGGCAAGAGAACGTCACTCAATGTTCATCTAAAATGTAGCGAGGGATTTCCCATGTAGCTGATAAGCTGTCTTCCATAAAACAGCTTTCCAGAGAATGACTGAAATTTAAATCAGTTTTCTCAAGAAAGACAAGATTTATGCAGCGTGTGCATGGGCACACTTTTTTGCCACTACATTCACATAACTGACAGTATCATAATTCACACCTGCATCACACAACTCAATTCTGTTGTGTTAGTACCAGGGGATTCATGCCCATTAAAGTGTGTTTGTGTGAGTGTGTGTCTTTGTGGATGTTTGAAAATGAAAAATGGAGTGTGAAAGAAACAGAGAGAGATTAAGATGACAAATTCCACGGTAGAAAAAAGGATTTGATTGCATGTGAGCCGAGTGCCAAGCTGTGAATTAGCCACTGAGGAAGTGACGCAGGTATTTGTGTCAAGTAGAATTACACACATTCACAAAGGTGAATTTCAGGGAAATGTTTAGCACATACACACACGATATTACTCACATGAACAGATATGGATCAGATATCATACAAAAAGAAGAGGAGAGAAGCTGTGAGGTGAATGTTAAAGTAACAAATTACTGATAGGACAGACAGCGTGCTTCTATGCCTTCTATGAAGTATTACTATAATACCCACATAGCAAAATTGGTATGGATCGGATCTGGCCCACACAATGTGCTTACACATGGCCCACATACCGCAGAGAATGATGGCCCTTTGGTGGCCCAGATCTGGTTTGCCAGAGGTGACCCACACATGGGCCAGCACAAGACCAGTTGCAGACACATTGCTGGCCCTCTGCTGGCCCAGAACACTTTCAGCTCTGGACCCAGATGTCAGCCTAATCCATACCTTAATCAAGCCATGTAATAACAACATGTGCATTATCTGGGCCAGACCTGCTTGCTATGTGGGTATATGCACTTATGATCTGTAACTTTCCCCATACATCAGGCTTGGTGATAAATAAACAGAGGCCAGGACAGACAATAGAGTGAATACTTAACACAATGAACACAGAACTGTATTGTCAGATTCACCGTGGAATAACATCTGGGTTTGGAAACAGCTTCATTTTTTAGCGATGATTCCACACATGCTCCTAATACAGTGTAAGGAAGGATGGGATCAACTTTTCAGAGACAATCACTGATTGTGGTTTGCATACTGTGTTTTTGCATGTTTCATGAAATCATTGCATCCCTTTCTATTTTCCCAGCAAAAATGAAACAAATGGCTCCAGTAGTGTACCATGATGTTGTTGATGGTTAAATTCAATATATTCAAATGTGTCAAAAAGGGGCATAAAACATGTATTTATGTTCACTGAGCTTTGATTGACAATGACTTTGACTGTTACTCACACTCGGTTAGACCCAGCCCTCAGGGCTTAGCGGTAGGGCTAACCTAGACCTCAGAGGGTTGTGGAAAGATGGACTCCAAGAACTTACTGAGCTCTAACAGACAAGAGCTCGGTATTTCAGATGTGCAGTTCCAAGCTAAACAGATGTCATAAGACATCCAGCAACTGAAGACTGCACACTTTTGTGCATTTTGACAGATTTCAAGTAGGAGATAAAGTAGTAACACAATAGTGAAATGAATCAGAGACTATTCCAAAAACAAACAATTCCATCTCTGCGTATTGGACACACGATCATCACTGCATTAAGAAAAATGGCTTGGACCTTTAACTAAACATTGGCCTGCATCTCGCTGTGCACGCATTCTCAATATAATACATGCAGTGACAGCTTTACATAAATCTTCAGTTAGGAATAAATAAAAGACGCATAATAACTTGTCAGGATGGAGGTATCCTGCAGGAAGCCATCTTAATGCTTTACGCCTTAGGCTGTGTTTTAAAGCTTTTACCTGAGAAAGCGTCTTCAAAGCAGTGACTCCTTCAGAACAGTAAAAACAAACAACTCCTTTTATAAAAACGTCTCTGTCATTTTTTGTGGAGTTTTACTATTCCAACTCTGCCTAATTTTAAATAAAGCTTACTGATGCTACAATACATCCTTTTTCATCATACTGGTACTAGCCTGCTTCCTTACTGAATGTGTTATGCCTGGAAACGTCCTAAATTGGTGGTAGCCTATGTTTTATCTTTGACAGCTAAAATCTGGTTTTGGGTCAGAAACCTATGCACAGGGAAGGGTTTAAGTTGTAACCCAGAGCTACCAGGTTATAGCAACAGCACAAACCAATCTGATTAGGTGAGAAATATGGCCACAGTTAAATGAAAGACTTGACAAAGTGATTGGCTCGGTAGAAGTGGCATGTTTTAATTGCTTTTCTTGACTTTAACTGTTGGTCATGGACATCTTTATGAGCTCTTTGCAAAGAGTTGAAGACAACTGGAAGGTTTCTTCAGTAATGAAAAGTTCTATTAGTTTGTTAAACAAAAACAAAAAACAAAAAAACTGTTTAATAATCAATGTGCCATTAACACACATGTATGCAGCCCTGCACAGCACAGTGGGGCTAATTACTGCCTAATGTTTCCATGCAACAAACAAGGAGGTGCACTCATTTGAAAGATGAGAGGAAGGTGGATGTTTATTTTAACAAGTGCGAACACACATGCTGTTATTCAAATTATTACTAGCCCACAAACACACGCCGCCACCATGTTCATTATTCAGTTATTCAAACACACACACACGGAGAAATGTCTGAAAGGTGCCGAATACATTGTTTTAAAAGTTGAGATTACACAAAGACTCAAACACACTGTAGCTTCAGGCATATGTAGGAGTGTTTACTTTGCTGAAAAGCAAATATCCCCCGAATTACCTGATTCTGTAGCACTAAGTGCTATGTTATGTTATATGTAAGAGTGTGAGGCCTCACTAGCAGTCTCTGTACTGAGCTACTGATGTAATATTTATTTTTAAAAAACTGCAACAGAAAAAGAACTGTGTTTTAAATGTTTACCTAAATAATAACATTAAGAGGGAAACACAGGAAAGCTACATGATTATCTATCACTGCAAAAAAAATTCAGAATTTTGATAATCTCACAAGATCTACAAATTTAACAGTTTCACTAAATATTTTCTTTTAAAACTTTACTGATTCACTTTTGCCCATGGTTAAACTTACCTACCTTTTGGCCCTCTTGCAGTTCTAAATGGTATTAAAACAGGCACTGTTGCAAATACACGTTTTCCTAGAGCAGCGTCACTTTCCAGATTTCCTCACAACCTAACATCATTATAAAGGTTATCTCCCCATCCTCACTATTCTTCTTCTGCTTTCACTGATGGTAGAAAAGGAGATCCATGAATGTGTTATTTGTATATATTAGCATTCCTTCAGTGGATCCTACTTGTTATGCATGCTAACATTAGTTAGTATGAATATATCTGTGATTCATAGCAATGTGGCATCCAGAGATCATACTGGTTAAAAGTGAGCAATTCAAGTGACTACCAGTGACAGCACAGGATAATTTGACTGACATACAGCAGTTAGCTGCTTCCAGGTTTGTTTGTGTAATTACTGACATACGTACTTCTTTGTAGCATGGTTATTAAAAACAATTTAAAAAAGCAAAAGTGTTATCTAATGCCTAAGGACATATTTTAAAAATAACTTGCTTAACCAGTATAAAAAATCTCTGAAAGTTTGCATAAAAAGTATAATAAGATAAACCTTTATTAGTCCCTTTAATAAAACTAACCTGAGCACCAAACTACAGTGACTCAATCATATCAGCCACAAATCTGGAGAAACCTTCAAGTCAAAGCACAGTGCAGTATGCCAGGTTCATGGAGGGCTCTGAGCTATGGCAAAAGACAACAAAACAGAAATTAATGTAAAAAATCAAACAATAACAAAACAACAGCTTAATTGCACCAGCGTGTAAGTTACTAAGTCTAAATTAAATTAACTACTTTGCTGAGTGAAATGAAGCTTTCCTGGTGTGTGAGAGAAGTTACCACAGTGACAAAAAAGTACTGTCAGAATAGTGTGTGGATGAGCTATGGCTGCAAACCTGTTAGTTTGTAGGTGAGTAAGTGCTGGCGTTTGATGTTTTTTATAGTCTTGACATGCCCGTCCAATATTAACTAATAAATAAATATTTATAAATATATTAGCTATGAACAGTACCGGTCTATCATGTTATACATACCCTTTTAGGTATATATAACATGACAACCACCCACCCCCCAAAAAACAAAAACAAAAACAAAACAACCCCCCACCCATCAGCATTAAAATCGCCATTCCTGGCTCATAATGTAGCATAGTAGTCTGCTTATCAAAATGTGTGTACAGCAAACAGCATTGCCACAGTTGCTGAGAACAAAGAATTTTACATTTGTTCCTATGGAGGCTGAAAATAACACAAACAGCACAGAGGACATAGAACACAAGCCATATGTAACACGTTACATGTAGCAAAAGCAACAAACACATTGTAAAGCTTAATGGCATTTTCTGCTGCTACTGCTCACAGATGTGGGCATGTAGACGACCATGGGCACCAACAAAAATACTATTTTATGAAATACATTTTATGTTTTTGCAACAGACTTCTAGTAATAATAACCTTTATTTTTTAAAATACCTTTCTAAACCAAAGGTAAAAAGCAGGATAAATACGGCACTTGTAACAAAGTACCAATAGATCAAATTTAAAATTGGCTCCTTCCTACATTATCAATTATGTGTTGACACAACACTGGTCCATCTATTCAGTTATTTGCCTTTTTTAATGCTTAATAATTAATCATTCATAGGTCAGTGTTAAGCGGGTGACCAAACAAACAAAAGAAAGCACTCCTCTGAAAATCGTAAGATGCAAGGACTGAACTAAAAAGTCTAAAAGCAGACAGTTTCCAAATTTGAATGACCTTCAGAAAGGCCGGAGAACTGCTGCCCAATACCACTTTAAAGGAATTACAAACAAGTCTGGCTCCATGGATGAAAAATATAAAGAAGGGTTGGCTCAAGAATTTGGTACAGTAACAGTACTGTATACTCAACAGTTACCGTGTCTTTTTGTCGCTTCATAATCACCAAAGTACATGAAAATTGGGTTTCCTTGAAGGTAAATATAATGCTGGGTAGTTCAAGACTTTTGCCCAGTACTTAGATGTTGCTTTCTTTGATGAAGGAGGAGAGCATTACTCAGTTATTTATAACATCCACAATTAGTTATCCAATAATAAGACGGTAGATATGATTCAATGCACACGGACTTATTTTCAATGAAGCTTGTGAATGGCAAATTGAGTATATTAATGTGGGTAGAAGGAAAAAATATATAAAATTATAATAAGAAATTCAAGCACTGTGAAATTGACTGTCATGTTAAATTGCCGGACTTTAATTTTCATATGTGCTTCACCTTATCATCAGTAGCAGAAAACAAAGTATACACTCAACTATGCATGAGGTCCTCACATTGTTTAGACATCCAGTCCTTGGTTAATAGTTTGTGAGGACACTGATTAACCAGGACATGCCAGAAACCATTTAAGACTTTATACGTGCTCTGCTTTTTACACGGCTTATTACACTTGTTCACACACAGTCTGTGAGCTAGTGTGCTGTATGTTGCAGGATGATATGAGGTGTTCCAGGTCAATTTCAGTAATGAAAATCCAATTGAGCTCCCTTATGATATTTGTGAAGATTCTAATGCTTTTAGTTTACCCTTGACTGAAGTGCCTCTTCATTGTCAAGACTCCTGCTGAACCCATTCCAGCATGCATTACATTATAACTTCCTCAATTTCTGCCTTTTGGCGACTGGTCCTTTTAAGATGTGAAATATCCTGAATTTTAATAGAATGTCAACTGAAAACACTTGTAGTAGCCAACACTGTACACATCTCACAATATCTTGGGAAGCCTTCAGATACAACATTGTTCTTTTTGCCAGATAAGTAAAACTATGGCAGTGGTGGACTCTGAATCCACATTTGTTGAGAGACTGGTACATTACAGGTTCAACTAATGAAGTGAAACAAGCCATTGTATTCCTAGTGGTGTTCCCAAGCCTAGATAAATAGGGAGGGTTGTGTCAGGAAGGGTATTCAATATAAAATAATTCCCAAATCAAACATGCTGATCATCTTAACAGATATGGGCTCTGGTGCTGGCGGCCAACAAGGTGCCAGTGGACACTGTGCCACTGCTGATCGATGACAAAGGAAGAGGAAAGGGGGGAATTGTGTTTGAAGGCAGTAAGTGAAAAAGTTCACTGATGTAGTGAAGAGGACATGCAGAGAGTAGGTACCACAGAGGACAATGCTGGGGATAGGGTGATGGAGGTGTTGTGACTCCTAAATGGAACAGCAGAAAGAAAAAGAAGTAGCAATGTGCATTTATAATGGCAATGGCAATTTTGTAAACTCGGTGACTTCATGACTGGTGGGGCCCTAGGGCACTCAAATCACTTTTTACAATATGCCTCATTCATCCATTCATTCAAGCACTTTTGTCTATGCTTAAGTGCTTTCTATCTAACACTCACAATCCAATAGATTCATCAGACAGCAACTTGGGGATCATGTCTTGCCCTAGGATATTTGGCATACAGACTCGAGCCACTGATTAAACCACCAACCTTTCGATCAGCAGATGCCTTACTCTGCCTTCCGAGTTACTGGTAAACTGGCTCATCGGTCAGTAGTCCAATACACTGGGTCAAGCCAATATCCACATCCTTGCTGTTGTACTGATGAAGATCTAAGGTATTGCAAAGCTAGCCCGCATGGTACACTGGAAATGGTGTATGGTAGGGTCATGAAACACAGATGCAGATTTTAAATAGATTTCAAATTTAATAGCTAGAGCTGAGGTCTTGTTGAAAATTAAGTTTGAAGCCAGTAAACCATGTGTCCTTTTTTTTTTATGATGGGGAATCTTGAGGCATTTACCATTATTGAAACATGATTACTGGGGTATACTGATATAATGCCTAGGCATACTTGGCATACTTTTTTTCTTTTTTTTTTAACCAATTGCTCTGCCTGATTTAGAGAAACTAGTGTTAAATGCTAAACCGTGTGATTCTCCGAATGATGTGGTTCCTCCCCGCTTTCTCCAAAAGGCATTTCCTATTATTGGACCTCACATTTTGTCTTGTCGCGTACCTAGTGAGTTTAAGCACACGGTTATACATCCCTTGCTTAAGAAACCTTGCAGTCTTGTCAAATATTAGAACTATCTCTAAGCTAACTTTTTTAAGAAAAATCTTGGAAAGGATTGTTTATACTAAGTTGATGGACTACTTGAACAACTTGCAATTGTCAGAAATTTTTCAATCCGGTTTTAAACCTTTTCACAGTATGGAGGCAGCCCCTGTAAGAGTTATGAATGATGTTCTGGTAGCTACTGATTGTGGTAAATATGTAGTGCTGGTTTCAATGGACATGACTGCTGCCTTCGACACAGTGCATCACAATCTATTGATCTCTCGCCTTCACGATTGTGTGGGAATTTCTGACTTGGCACTGTTGTAGTTTGAATCATATATGTCTAACAGGAGCTTTCGTGTTATGTTGGGGTCGGCTTCATCCTCTGTAGCCCCTCTGTGTTGGGGTGTGCCGCAGGGATCTTGGGCCACTTTTATTTTTGCTAAATCTTCTCCCTCTTGACGTGATTTTCCGAAAACACAAAGTGCCATTTCATTTATATTCTAATGACTGCCAGCCTTATTTACCTTTTAGTCATGTGGATACCCTCCCAATTTGACCTCTCCTTGATTGTCTTAGTGATGATAAGTCATGGATGGCTAAATTTTTTAAAAAAATTTTAACAATTGCAAAAGCGATTTTATTTGGCACAAATCGATTTTCCGACCCTCCAGATGTTGATTTCGCTGTTCTGACCCTTCATTTGAAAAGTTTGATCACAACTCTTGGAGTAAAGATTGATTCTGCACTTACCTTTGATGACCACGTGAATGGGGTGGTAAAGCTGAGCTCCTCCGGCAGCAGCGCTGGCTCCACCGGCAGCAGCGCTGGCTTCTCCTGCTCGCTGAGCTGCAGCGGTGCTGGCTCCTCAGCTGGTGGCTCGCTGAGCTGCTCCAGCTCCGGCTCGCTGAGCTGCTCCAGCTCCGGCTCCGGCTCGCTGAGCTGCTCCTCGGCTGGCAGCGCGAGCTCCTCCGGCTCGGGCCGAGCAGGTCCGGGTGGCGTTGTAGCAGGTGGCACTGCTACAGATGGTGAAGAAGTGAGCGGTGTGGAGATTGCTGAATGAGGCAACGCTAGCTACTGTTGGCTGGCTTACAGCAGCGTCGGCGGTGTCACCACCCACTGTAAACAAAGAAGCAGATGAGGTGAGAAATGAAAAAGTGTCCTTATTACTCACCACAGCCGGCTCTTGAGATGTCCGGGAAGTCGACTGCGGTGAAGAACGTGAGGCGCGAACATCGTTTCCGGGTAGACGTCGGGGCCGGCGTGTCAAGCTGTGCATCCACCAGCTGACCGGGCTGGTGAGCAACCTGATTAGGAGAGTGGAGGTGGAGAGTTGAGAGCAGGAAGTCCTGGACTACTGAATTAAGGGAGTACACCAGCCAGGGGAATTTATCCCATTTACCACATCACCCTAATTTATCCCATTAAGTTTTACTTTCATGTGACACTAATAGCTAAAATATAACAAAGACCAAGCTCTTAGAGAGCACCTCACGTTTGTGGCGGCCTGTGAACTGTCCTCCCTTAAGTATTACCCCCTTTTTAAGTAGAATCTGAGTTTAAATCCACTTCTGACTTCCCTCACTGCTCACGGTAGAATCCAAACAGATATAATTAACTTTTTCTGGTAAAAGGTCCTACATTACTTTTGTCACTCTTTGGAAAATGCCTCTATAACGTTAACCTGTTTCCTCTTTAAAAATTTACTCCGGTTCTTTTAATCTCCTACACAACAAACTTTCTGAAACTGTGCGATTCTCTGTTCTTCTTTTGGGTGCCCCTTTCTTCTAGTTCCGTTCGGTCTGGTCCTTCCTGTATTCTTGCCAACCCCTCCGTGATTTTCGCTGTGGTCCGGAAATCTCCTGTAAAGGATCAACAAAACACCTCTCCCTGCTATGCTTCCATAATTATGTTCATCAATTGTTCTCTTAATTATTTAAACTTGGTTCAACCTATCATGTTCTAGGGTCTATCATTTATACATAATCTTCAATTTTATTTATTTGGGTAAACAACACTTTTGACAACCTTTGACACCCTTTTAATAAGCTCTCTTCTTCTCTTATCTGATCATCTCGAGCACATCTTGTACAAAACTGTTATTTTGCAGGCACACATACAGTTACAAGCTCAACCACATTTTGCCCTATGGCTGTCTCAGCCTCCAGATGTTTCCTGTCGACCTATTCAGGGCATGCCTATTTTCACACCTTCTGCATTACTTCTTGCTAAGCAAAGACAAAGCAAAATGTTTTTCACCTCTACCCCAGAAACTAATCTACGTCATGTCTGTGTCTGTAAGCGTGTTGGCGTTGACCTTATTTCATTCTAAGTCACCTCTCCCGATGTGTCATCAGAACACTCTCGCCAGATGAAGCTTCTGACCCTTGAACGACTGAATGCTAATTTGACTAGTAATCAAATTCTCCACCCTCAGCAACATGAGCTCATTCATTTGTTTTATTTAGTTTTTTATTTTTAGAAAAAGAGTTCTTTATTATCTTAGAACCTGATCAGATCCCCACAGATGGCTTCTCCTCACCCAGTTGTAATCTGGAAAAGGTCACCTTAAATTTGTTCTCCCGAAATTTTTTACAGCGCTGTTAATTCAATCTTGCAGGCCTGCTTAGAACAAAAATGAGAAAAAGAGAGCTGATTATTAGTTCATCAAAACACAAAACATAATCACCTGACAGGATTTCTCTAAGTGCACTGTTACAATTTTAAAGGGCCCAGTTATAAACGTGTCCATGATTAGTAAAACTCCCACTATTGAAATAAGAAAACAACCCAAACCTAACTGACAGAATCAACCCATCACTAAAACAGCAACCCCAAAAATCTTAATCAGAGAAAAATTTTACTTATTAATCTATTAATATGTTGTGGGGATTAGAACTTCAGGGCAACAAAGGTTTTGCCCAACTCTTGGCTTAACTAATACTTACATAGTCTAAAATCAGACTTAAAATCACTCCCTCTGTTTATTTTCCCCGCATCATATCTCAGTGGTCTCAGGTTCTTCAGCGTCCTGAGACTCTGAGATCAACTGACATAATTTCACCTGCTAAATACACAGAAAATCTTGTTAAAAGCCACACAGTTTTGCACAACATTAATATTCACATTAAGCCTTTTCTACACAGTTTCTAACAATCTATCATCACTAAATTCTACATTTACATTCACAGATAGACAGGAAGCTTCAGTTCTTCTTTTTTGTCGCCACACATTGAGCTAACTTGCATACTCTCTCCTCTCAGAATAAGTTGCCTTGACAAGAGAAATGCATATTAAAAACATTACCACATTATTATTATTATTATTATTTTTTTTTTTTTAGAATAATCACTTGTCTTGGTCAATCGGCACAAAAGTACTTCTAATTCACTATTCTAAAACTACTTTAAACTTTCAATCACTGCTTTATCCTTTTTCCTTTTCACAAAAACCACTCTATTATCTTGGAACTCCCTGAGTTATTCTTCAACTTCAAGCTTTAGGTATGTTAAATCTAACATTTATGTCATGTATTCACATTCATGAATGTAAGCATGTCTTCATTGCGTGTATGTTGTGTGTTCATATTAATATTGAGTGTAAGCTGATCTTCACTGCATGTGTTTTTTTAATAATCAGGTTTAATTCATGCATCTTTGCACTGAGCTGTGGATTCAAACTGTCTCACTTCTGATTCTCTCCAAAAATAATTTCACATGTAACAATTTGTG
Organism: Pundamilia nyererei; assembly: GCF_000239375.1. Classification (NCBI taxonomy): domain Eukaryota; kingdom Metazoa; phylum Chordata; class Actinopteri; order Cichliformes; family Cichlidae; genus Pundamilia; species Pundamilia nyererei. The sequence continues at coordinate 17,281 of NW_005187942.1, forward strand.
TGTGTGTCTTTTCTATTCATTCATGTAATTGTTAGTTTATTTATTTCTTTATCTATCTCTCTCCTTTTTTTTTCTTTTTTTTTTTTTTTACCTTTCTGTTGTTATGTTCTGGACATTTTCTAAACCTCCATGAGTTCAGTCTCAATCTTCAATCCAATTTCCCATATGCTTTCACTGTACTACATCCAGGTTCACCTTTCACTGATCCTCGTCCCTGTTTTCAGTTTCCTGTGTGGGCCCCCATATAGTGATGGTAAATTTGATTATTTTTACTGAATCGAGTTTTAATGAGTCAAACACCAAAGTGAATCAGGTTTTTTGAGTCATTTGATTCACTGAGTCAGTTGACCAGAGAGTGCAAAAAATGTACATTTTCATGTATATCCTACTGCTAAGATGAGTGATTCTAAAAGAAAACAACTATTCTATAGAGAAAAAAACAGCAAAAACATTTCTAAGATTAAGCAATTTCCTATCAAAATTGCTTAATAAACATTTATTTTGTTTATTTTTACTTTATTAGCATTTTCCTTAAATGTGTCAAATATATATTTTCTCATCTAAATGTCCACTGAGCTGTGAGCCAGGGGGCGGTAATGCGCCTTAACATTGGTTGCCATCCAAGAAGAAGAAGAAGCTGTGAGCCAGGAGGGAGGGGATTAGTGAGTCCTGAGTGATTCGCTTACGCTTACGATTCAGCACAGGAGGGAGGGGGTTAGTGAGTCCTGAGTGATTCGTTCGCTCTATGATTCAGCACAGGCGGGAGGGGGTGAGCAAGTCCTGAGTGATTCGCTTACACTTATGATTCAGCACAGGAGGGAGGGGGTTAGTGAGTCCTGAGTGATTCGCTTATGCTTACGATTCAGCACAGGAGGGAGGGGGTTAGTGAGTCCTGAGTGATTCGCTCGCTCTATGGCTGTATCCCAAGGTTCCCAATGTTCTTCATTTGTCACATGCATAGTTATACAAGTATAACACACAGTGAAATGTAGCCTGACACACGCTCCTCGACATGTGCAAAAAT